>NC_088647.1:2977069-2994569 GCF_964019385.1 Sycon ciliatum | reverse complement strand
TCTGTTCTAATCTTTCTGTTTGCTTTGTTGGATGCGTCTTTGCTGTGTGGGTGTGCCTAGAGAGCAATTGATGGGCAAATGTGATGTGGACGCGTGCTCATTCATCCTTTCAAAGTAAGCCAATGGCGTCCATGTGTCGTATAAAGTAGTAGCGATGTACTTATTATGCACCAAATGCACCAAATGCACCAAATGCTCAATGCTCTAGTACCAGTGTGTCTGCTGTACAACATCACAGCCGCTGTCCATAGCAACCAAATGGTCATGGCGCAGTGAGCGTTACCTCACCCATAGAGGCTCCTCACCCATACAGGCTCCTCACCCATACAGGCTCCTCACCCATACAGGCTCCTCACCCATACAGGCTCCTTACCCGTACAGGCTCCTCACCCATAGAAGCTCCTCACCCATACAGGCTCCTCCCCCTACAGGCTCCTCATCCATAGAAGCTCCTCACCCATACATGCTCCTCACCCATAGAAGCTCCTCACCCATACAGGCTCCTCACCCATACAGGCTCCTCACCCATACAGGCTCCTTACCCGTACAGGCTCCTCACCCATAGAAGCTCCTCACCCATACAGGCTCCTCACCCATAGAAGCTCCTCACCCATAGAAGCTCCTCACCCATACAGGCTCTTTGCCCATAGAGGCTCCTAGGCTAGCATGAGACTGCATTGCTAAGAGAAGTTGTCGCTGCCGGATGTTGGTAGGAGCTGCGCATGCCAAACCAATGTCTCGCAACTAAAAAACTTCGAATCAAACTGCCAACAATGAATTTGAGTTTGAGCCGATTCGTGTTTGTAGACGGCGTTCTACAGGGTTGGTGCTTGATTGCCAGTAACATTATGCGCTGTCTTGCTTGCCTCTGTTTGTCTCTGCTTGCCTCCGCTTGCCTCTGCTTGCCTCTGCTTGCCTCTGCTTGTCTCTGCTTGTCTCTGCTTGTCTCTGCTTGCCTCTGCTTGCCTCTGCTGTGCACTGTATTGCTGTAGATATCAAGATGAATGGAGCCATATGGCAACAGATACTCAACAATGTGCTAACACTGCTACGGTAAGACAGACAGACAGACAGACAGACAGACAGAGAAAGAAAGAAAAGGAGAGGAGAGAGAGAGAGAGAGGCATGCACACATGCACAAGAAAGAAGAGGGATATACTTTCCCTCATGCACGTGCACACACACACACACACACACACACACACACAGTATAGTGAAGGAGGCAGTTGGGAATGTTATGCTGGGTTCCTCACTCAGCACAAAGCAACGGCAGGGTCGGAGAAACTACCATTACATTATCGTAGAACATAGTCAAAAGCATGGCACTCCAAGAAGCACCACACGACAAGAAGACACACACCCGTAAACAGTCGCCAGAGTCCGCGCATGCAGGCTACTGTAGTCAGTCAATAATTATATTGCGTACTGTAGAGGCAGAAAAATTCGTCGGTCAATAATTTCGTCCAACTCCAAAGAAAAGGAGTTCGTCCGGTTGAAAATTTCGTCCATGGATCATAAGAGTGTATAGAAAAGCTGGACAAATCGATATTCGTCCTACATTTAATTTAGTCCAAAAGCTCCTTGGACGAAAAAGACGAAATTAAATTCCAGACGAATATTTCTGCTTATACAGTATTCAGTCATGTACACTACATGGGCCTTTGTGTTTGTATCCGTTTGATGTCCTGTTAATTGTCGTGTTATTTCTGCACCTGCACCTATGGTCGCCAGTCAGTGTCGGACATGCTCACTCAAGTTGTGTAGGCTTCTGGGTGAACTACTGTCGTAGACATGGAAATCCGGTCGCACGTCTAGCGGCCCCAGGGCGCTGGCCATGCAGCCGTGGATAAGTGGTACACACATGCATTTATGTGCTGCTGCAGCGCGCTGGTCGCATCGGATCAACATGTGCACTGCACGCAGCGTTCTGTACGCGCTGAGGGCGCCGGCCCTGGTCAATCGACTGGATTTCCATGTCCGCGACAGTACTTGCCTGGCCACAGTACACATGTCGCACTGACCACTGGACATGAATCAGGAATGAGAACATGTCTGCTTGTTTTGGATTCGTTTCCTCTCCAGGAAGCGGACAATCAGGTGCAAACACTACTACGGAAAGCGCTGGCACAGCAGGAGGCACTTGTATCGTTCCAGCGTCAGCTTGATCAGATGCCTGGCTTGATATCGACCCTGGCATCGGCACAGCGTAGTGTAGGTAAGGGGTTAGCTAGCCACAAGTAGAGGAGAACATCTCTACTTGCAGCGCATGTTGTTCTCTTACTGGCCAAGAACCCCGGCATGGTAACTGTTTCGTGATCATTTAATTTGGTGTGTCAATTACGCAGGCAATGGTGCTTTCTCACTGCTGAGTGCTCTGTAGTGGCTTGGTCTTTACGGAAAGATACAGGACAACATCTGTTTGGTTGTGCGTGCATGTACGCTTGTGCGTGCGTGTGTGTGTGTGTGTGTGTGTGTGTGTGTGTGTGTGTGTGTGTGTGTGTGTGTGTGTGTGTGTGTGTGTGCATGCATAGCCACTCTGAGTGTCAACATGACACAGACGGAGGCAGCACTGGGCCGGCTGGAGACGCTGATCGATCGGATAGACTTGCAACGACGACAGGACACGGAGACTCGGCTGTTTGAGCGCCACCAGAAATCAAGACAGTGAGTTACGGTGATGTACTTCACAATCATCAGCAGATTGACAATTCGCAGGTTCATAGCTAGTGAGAGACTGTGCTCTCTGCTCATACACACTATCACAGTCCGTGTCCATTTTAGAGGAAAGTGTGTTACTAATCACTGCTTTCCTGATTGTGTCACTGGATTGGCATTGCTGCCCTCAGTCTTATAGGCACTCTCGTCATTTATCTCATTTATATGGTCGCATAAAAATTATCCTAACTGTCACCACTTGATATGTGTCTCTCTCTCTCTCTCTCTCTCTCTCTCTCTCTCTCTCTCTCTCTCTCTCTCTCTCTCTCTCTCTCTCTCTCTCTCTCTCTCTCTCTCTCTCTCTCTCTCTCGTGCAGGCAAGAATTGGACCATCTAAAGGGTAAGTGAGTGGCAATCAGTATGTGTCACTATGACTTACGTAGGCTGGTTGGTATAGGCGTCACTACATGCATACATTCTACGCAGCCTCTTTTGCAATACATAATGGCATAGTACTTCTGAAGTATGCAGCCACCGTTTTCTTCATTTACTCTATTTCACGCACTTACGGTTTTCTTCGTTCAGCTCAATTTCACGCACTTACCTAGGGTACCCTGTAAAAAGACTTACAGTCTGTGGGGATTTCCCTACTATAATAATACTTAGTAAATACTACTACTCTACTACTACTACCTGAAGCGGGTCTCAAAGTAGAGTACCGGAACCTTGCTTTCTGGTTTGCTGAGGCCTTCGGTTTCCTTGTGTATGCTGTTCTACTTAGCTTTTCAGAATGTTGTGTGAGCAGTTCATCTTTTACCTCAGTACATCACCTCCAGCAAGTGTATGTGTGAAGCATTCAATGCAGCATATCAGCAGTGGACTTGAGAATCTGTTTTGTTTCCTTGTAGAACCGAGCCTCTGCTGTATCCGAGGTGAAACGACCCACCTAGCATAACAACGAATGCAGGTTCCCTGGAAATACTACTTTGTATCCCTGAATATGTCATGTCCCGGGTACTTTGGATATCTTGTCCAGGGGTTCCCAACTACGTTGCTGCTCAATGAAATCCAGCCGAGTCACCCAAGCAAGCGCCGGGCATTGCGCAGCCCTATACCAGCGAACACTGGGCTGCAAAACGGTGCAAGGCGCAAGCTTGACTCACGCGGCCGGATTCCATTGAGCAGCACTGTATAGAAGGGTTGTCGAGATTGCTGAAGAGACACACCTATGCCTGTGTTGTTCTTGTTGTTGCCTGCACAGCGTCTGTTGCTGACGCGGAGCGGCGCAAAGCCGACCTGAAGAAACAGGCAGAGCTGGCCAAGCAGCGCGAGAGGCAAGCGGCGTTCGAAGCCGTGCACCAGCAGGAGATCAAGATGTTCAAGGAGAAAGGAGAGATAGAAAGTAAGCTTAGTATTGTTATTCTTTATTCTCACTATGGTGACTCGCGCCAATAAGAGATGAGATGACGGTCATGACAAGGGGAGAGGAACAAATGAGAGATGAGAGAACTGTAATGACTAAGGGAGAAGGACGTTAGAACCTAGCACTTTATAACCTGAGCCTCTGGTATTAGCAAGAGTAAATACTGTAAAACATGTTATTTTCAGTGTAACTTTAATTTCGGTGATTTCGGTAGAGAAACCAGGCACCTAAATTAGATAACGCCTAAAAGGCACTAGAGTATGCACTGTATGTGAAAGGAATTCTGGTCACCTAATTCTACATTACACCTGAAACCTGGCAGGTCCCTGATACCAAAATTTAATACACCTAACATTACATGTTTTACAGTAAGCTCCCAAGAGTGTGCAACTCTGCATACAGGGTCTCCTGCAGCGAAAACTCACATCACGTGTTCCAAGTACGATTCGTACTACGTACAACGAAGGCTAGCGTGCGCGCAGTCCGAGTATCTGCCATGATCATGCTGATGACTCGCATAAGCTCAGTGGGTTTCTGTCAGGGAATGCTATTCTTTTAAACTCCACTGGTCACTAAAACTGGCTGGGTACGTACACCAGGAACACTACATCACGTGATGCGAGTTTTTGCCGTCGGCGGACACCATAGAAAGGGTATACACAGTTGCACACTCTTGGGAGCTTATGCACTCTTCTTGGTATTGGCATCAAATACAGCAGGGGTCATGAAATACGGAATCATCGTCCTCACTGCGGTGTAGCTCGGCGATACTCCGTGCAGCCGTGGTGCACACACTCGGCTGCAGTGTACGTGTACCGGATGCCAATGCGAAGGGTTGAGGTTATTGCTGAACTCAATACATGTAAATCTTATGCTGTGCCTACGTACTCTAAAACCAGGTTCGGTAGCGCAAACATTTTGGTAAACCAGTTTTCCGCACCGCAGCCTGTACGTATATTTTCGGTGCGTTTTATTTTAGGTTAAAGGGGAACTGTCACCAACAAATTTCTTTGTCTTATCTTTTAGTGCTTTGGCTCCTGATCACGATGGTGTTATTCGTTTTTCTCTGTGATTACTGGAAGTGGGTGAAAGCTTGAAAAGAAGGTGCCCAAAATTGTCCCGAAGTACCGAGTGACGTCACGCCGGACTTGACCTCCACGCGTACATTCGTCGTCAAAAACGAAGTCCAGCCCGTGCGCTTGTGGATCGAGCCAACTGTGCGATGTACGGTGCACGTGTGCCTTCTGAACTCGGACACTGATGTGTAGATCTACGTTTTACTCAATGAGAACGCCAAAAAGGGAGCAAACAAACAAAAGTCGACAGTAATTTGTCGGTAATTACAACTTTAACCATCCTTCTACCCGTATGGCTATCGAGAAGGCATTTGCCCTGCTAAAGGGCAGATGGAGGCAGCTGCAAAGGCTCAATGTCACAAATGTCGAGACTGCGACTCACATAATTGTGGCAGCATGTGCGCTGCACAATATGGCCATAATGGATGGTGACGACGTGACGGACTTCCTGAAGGAGCAACCTGAAAATGAAGTTCACAACATGCCCATGTATTTCAGGAAAATACTCCTTCCATTGACAAGCGTCACCGGATTGCCGACTACTTGGCACCTTGAGGGCTTACCTTCAATGTTTGACTGCGAACAACGCTTATTGCGGTTATGCCTTTGTTCCTCTTCAGTTTATTTGATGTTTTATTATTTCAGTTTGCTCTGGTTCCGTTTGGGGAAACAGCTCAATCTCATGTACCAATGTATTGTTGCAAGTTTTGCTCAACTGTCGCGATCATCAGTCGTTATCCTCTATGTGCCTGTGTTGGCACCAGTTTTCCATTTACCTCGAGCGTGGACCTTTTTACTTGTGAACCATTCTTCTCGCCGTTTAGATCGTATTTCTCTTCAATTTCATTTCTACTTTATTATTTCAAGTTCGGCTTTTTGGGAAGAGCCCAATCAAGTACAACTGTTTTTTTGCAAGTTCATCTCATCTTTAGCAATCATCAGCTTTGATCATGTATGTGCCTCTTTTGGCATCATTTATCTGCACAGGTCCGTTTCTGCACAAACATGTTCGTTTATGGTTGTGCTGACGATCGCAAAGTGCTCCCTGTGTATTCTCTTGTCCGTTTCTGGATGTGCATGTCCGTTTCTGGCTTTGCCGCTGCTCGCAATGTGCTCCCCTTTAGATGCGCTTGTCCGTTTCTGGTTGCACATGTCCGTTCCGGTATCCTCATGTCCATTTCTGGCTGTCTTGCTGCTCACAATGTGTTCCCCATGTGCTACCCATTTGTTGACATTATGTCACATAATGTCTGCTTCTGGCTCTACGTTCGACCCATCAGCAATCAAGTATGGATCCGGTGATCCTAATGCGGCTCTTTCTCCATAAAGAGCATATCAACTATTATTTATTTTCTTGCTGCACAACCATCTTTCAGCTACTGTAAAAGCAGAAATTTTCTGTGGTGTAATATTTTCGGTATTCTCCAAAATCGGCGGTTCGGTAGAGGGAAATTTTCGTTAAAACCCGTTCTCCAGGTAAGTGTACTAGTATTAAAATGTATACAGTACCGGTAGCACCGAAATTTTCGGAAATTTTCGGTGCGTTTTATTTTCGGTGAAAATTGTCGGCACTGAAGTTACCGAAAATAAAACACCACCGAAAATTTCTGCTTTTCAGTACTTCTTCCCCCATCATAATATGATGGTTCCGGAAGACTTCTTTGTTCTTATTATGGCAACGACACATGAATGGAAGGACACCTCGACTGAGTAACGATTTAACTCGGATATTGAACCAAACAGAAATGCAAAATAGTAGAGAACAGGCGCAATGATTTATTAAATTACGGTAACAAGTCGGCGGGCTATACTTCAGTGTAAAGCATAATGAAAAGAGAACATTATTACATTATCATCCTCTACTGATGAGCTCCGACAGGGAGCGAAACAGCTGTCTAGAGGCGTGGAGCAATATTATCTCTCAACGGAAGTGTCCTTGCTGGTGTCTGTATGGTTCGGCTGAAGAGCGCGTGGTTGTGATGAGTTGGGAATGCAATGAATTAAAAGAGAACATTGTTATAACAAACTGGTATTACTTCTTGAAGTACATGTAATATTTACGACTTGACCAGTACGGATTAAATTGGGATGAAGAATCACAGAGCCGGTTGACTGCTGTTACAAGACTGCCAAGAACTGACATCTTCTCCTTGTGGCGATCTGCCTGTTCTTTCTTGTCAGACTCCCTTTCTGACTTCATCCACTGAAAAGCTTTCGATGGCTTGCCTTGCGTAGAGCTTCAGCATCGCTTCTTCGTGGGACGAGGTGTTGCAGCTGCAGCTGCAGATTCCGTTTTGTCTGACGGCGCCTCATCATCGTTGAACACTTCCTCCTGCTCATCTTCATCGCTATAATCCTCCAACTCCCGTTTACCCACACTTTCAGGTTTAGGATGGCCGACAAGGGACCCAGCAACACACTTGGACTTTACATTGGGCTTCCACCCAAAGGCGTCGTTCATTTCTTGGAAGAAGGCAGGCTCCTTCCTGGCCGCTCCCGTTCTTGCCTGAGAGTCAACAAACACTTTGTAATTGCGCATTAGCGTCTTCCAACGGTTTTCACATTGGTCAGCTGTGGGATGCGATGTTCCTTCGTTATCCCTCTCCAATTCGCGGGCAATGTTTATCCATATGCTTTTCTTCTTTACTGCAACATCTGAGAATTGTTCGTCTCGCGCTGATAGCGCCGAGATAAGGTCAATGGTGAGCTTCTTACTCCAGGAAAAGCCGGCTTTCCTCTCCACAACTTCTACCTCGGCGTCGGAGCCATCCTCCACTGCCTGCTTTTTCTCATTGGGCATTGCTAATAGAGAGGTTCAGTGATTCGTTATCAACTCGTAAACGAACGAGATCG
This sequence comes from Sycon ciliatum, assembly GCF_964019385.1. Taxonomy (NCBI): domain Eukaryota; kingdom Metazoa; phylum Porifera; class Calcarea; order Leucosolenida; family Sycettidae; genus Sycon; species Sycon ciliatum. The sequence continues at coordinate 2,986,562 of NC_088647.1, read as the reverse complement.
ATTTCGTTTTGTATTTGGCTCGTGCAGTGCCCAAAATAGGTTCAGTGACTCGTGCACGAGAAGATAGCGAGTCGCATCATGATTGCCATGGTAAATATGGCGGAGAGAAAATTTGAAAGATCTTTCTGCAAAATTTCTTCTCCCATAGAGCTATCGCATCCAGCATCAAGGCCTCCTTGACGCCATACTGCTCTGCAGTACCAGTCTCCTTGGCACGCCAGTTGTCTTTCACGCGGCCGTCTCGCACGACTTTTTCAGCTCGGTCCTTCACTGCCCGGCTGGTGATACCGCCCAGTTTCGGCTCCGACCGTGACAGGGCGTTGCCGATGTCCTGCCAAGCCTTATTCCCTTGCGGTAAGGCAACGACGTTTTCATGCCCAGAGGACAAGATCAAGTTCAGCAACTTGATGTCATCTAAGACTGCAAATTTCCGAATTCTTCTGCATTCTACAGGAGTTGCTCCAGAGGGAGACACGGGGGTGGAGGGGGATGTTGGGGGAGCCTGCACTTCACTTGACATTGCGGAAAAAGGAAAGGAAAAATTCTTACCAAACACAACGGAAGTGAAAACGAAAGAATCGATAATCAACAAAGATGAAAAAATTTCAAAAAGTCAAAAAGTTTTCACACTTTCTGGGGCAGATCGATCTCGGAGCTGCATACGAATCAGACAGGCCGGATTCGTAAAAACGAATCTTCTGGACGAGATGTCAACGAGACTCTAACCCGGACCAGGTGTCAGCACTCGTTTCGTTCATGAAAAACGAGTCACTGAACCTCTCTAATGGCTCTCTGGCACCGAAAGAAAGCGCACTTCACAGCACGAGCGTAATAAAGTCCATTTCCACTCCGGCCACTCCCGGTGTGGGGGCCGGTGTGGTCGGATTGCACTCCAAGTACACCCACTCCGGATTCGGCCAAACGATCACGCTCACTTCGAGCGCACTTGCTCGAGATTCGCCCAATCGATCACGCCCTAAGGTCATCGCGGAAGAAGTCAAAAAGGTGAACGCTCGGCTGCTTTTTATTTTGATTTAGCTGTGTAGCTGCCCGTGGGTCTCTGCCTCTTTGGCATTCTCCTTCTGTACGACGTACCCATCTGTGTCCCAGTTCAGAAGGCACGCGTGCACCGTGCATCATGGTACATCGGATCAGCTACAAAATGTAGCTCGATCGACCAACACACGGGCTTGACTTCGTTTTTGACGACGAATGTACGCGTGGAGGTCATATCCGGCGTGACGTCACTCGGTACTTCGGGACAATTTTGGGCACCTTCTTTTCAAGTTTTCACCCACTTCCAGTCATCGCAGGGAAAAATGAAGGACACCATCGTGATCAGGAGCCAAAAGACTACAAGATAAGACAAAGAAATATTTGGTGACAGTTTCCCTTTAAATTACCTGTACCGACGTTACCGAAAATAAAACTCCACCGAAATTTTCCAGTTTTACAGTACGCCACTCTGTGCTGCGCCTACATACGCCACTCTATGTTTGATGTGTTTGTTCTGTGCCTGTTGCTCCCGATGTGCAGCCATCACACGGCCACGTGGCGCGTCGTCCGCCTCCGTCGACGAATACCAGTGCATCGACGACAGCGGCGAGTTTGAGAACTTCCTTGCCGAAGAGAAGGGCGATGATGACGTAAGTCTGTACCACTGTGTCTGTACCACTGTGTCTGTACCACTGTTGCTCTTTTAAAACGCACTGAATAGAGTGAGTTACGCACTCAGTACCAACACCATAAGCAAAAAGAACATGTCATGTACCGGTATCTGAAACAAGGCTGGTCGAGGCAGCTCGAAGCAGGGTGCTCAGTGCACACATGTGCAGAGCAGTATGCACATCCAACGGAGGCCGAGGTGAATGCCAACTGCTGCTGTCTGATGGTGGCTGAAATGTGTGAAGCTTGAGGTCACAGCTACACAGCCGGTCGCCTCCGCTGTATTGCGAAAGCATGACACTTTACAAGCCTTGATTGCCCTTGTTATTCTGTGTCATGTACATGTATATTCCTGTAACGTTTTCAAGGCCATCTCTTCTGTTGCCCTGTCGGCACTTGGCACTGTTGCTCCTCGTGTTGTTGGCGTTCCTGCCGTTGCTCTTGTTTCTGTCACTGACGTTCTGCCCCCGTGTATATCCCCGTGTATATCCCCGTGTATATCCCCGTGCATATCCCCGTGTATATCCCCGTGTATATCCCCGTGCATATCCCCGTGTATATCCCCGTGTATATCCCCGTGTATATCCCCGTGTATATCCCCGTGTATATCCCCGTGTATATCCCCGTGTATATCCCCGTGTATATCCCCGTGTATATCCCCGTGCATATCCCCGTGTATATCCCCGTGCATATCCCCGTGTATATCCCCGTGCATATCCCCGTGTATATCCCCGTGTATATCCCCGTGTATATCCCTGTGCATATCCCTGTGCATATCCCTATGCATTGTAGGCTGGAAGTGACAGTGCCACCACCGCCACCACCACCGCAGCTGTGGCTATTCCTGAAGACTCTACCGCTGAGGATACAATAGTGCAGACGGCGATGTCGGAGGAGGATGGAGATGAGGAGGACACGGTGGATGGGTCTGAATCGACTGCTCCGGCGTGCGAAGTCGCCGTGGATGCAGACCCGACACTCGACCCGTCGCTTCTGGTCGTGGCATCGCCGGTCCACTCGCCGACACCAGATCAGCTGACAGATGGGGACGACTGAGTCGTGTGCGGGGCACCGTGTTCTCATCATGCCCATGTTCATTTCCATACCCGTTCCTCCACCATTTACTGAACTAGGCAGTTCACGATCATTGTTCTTATCCCTGACGCCCCTGCCCGTGCCGTGCCTGGTGTACGTAAGTCTGGCTTGGCTGACCTGCTAGCACACACACAGCCGTGCCTTCACAACGAAATATATCTTCTATCGCGGACCCTTCTCAACTTCACGCTTATAAATTCATACAACAGTGACTTCATGAAATGCTACCAGCTGGTTTGGTATTCACATTGCTCTTTATCAATATCATTCTTACTTATTCAGTTATTGTGTGTCTTGCGGATAAGTAACGCATAACAGTGACCTTTTCCAATGTCAGACGACCTTCAATTTTTCTGATTTACTTTTAATTTTGCTTCAAGCTTATTCGTTCCAGCTAGTTATCCCGGTGTGATGTGAACACGCTCCGTTAGCTTCGCTCGGCTGGCTTGCATTTGATTTCATCTCTGTGCAAACTAGGATTCAGTGTGGCCAGGCTTCCACATTTTCCTTGTGGTGCTGCGTTTGGTTGGTCTGGATGGTTTCAACCAAGGAGTAGTACTGTACAACCATAATTACTTGAACTCGGATGGTGAGCCAATATAGTTATGATGAAGAAAGGAAAAGCACTCGCTGACTGTATAAGATCTGGTTTCGTTGGTGGACAGTTTGTCATAACTCGTTACATTTTGTCCTTTTCCTTTCTTCATCATGATTACTTGAGAACGGGTTTACTAGTATTCACAACGGCAATCGCGTGAAACCGTGGAGTGTGATTCAAAAGCAAAAAAGACAATACCATAATCAGTACTCCCTGGTTGCAACCTTCATCATGGTGCATTACAGGAGGAAAACCTTACAAGTAGTCTGGTTTCAGTGACCACCCATTGCAGCGTCGTTGAACGTAGTGTGGTCTCTGATTAACGACCGCTTTTCCATGCACGGACAGTTCTACACAGACACTCTGGGACCTGGTTCTAAAGATCACCTGGCTTTAACGACCGCTTTTGCTTGCACTGTGGGGTGGTCGCTTAACCAGGTTTTACTGTAGTCCTATAGTCAGACTCCTACTTCGAGCTACGTACATTGGAAAGGCTTCCTGTCTGAAGCCTTTCCATACTGGTACTCGATGTTCCAGTTTTGTGACACGAGAATGGCACGAGAATTAGTGTACCGCTGAGTGTACCGCTATACACGTGGTCGACACGTAGTCGACACGTTGTTGACACTTTTTGGACACGTGACCCCGTCAACGGTCAGCTTTGTGCCAATGCCACTCGGTAAACGCAAGAGTACATGAAAACCAGAGTGTGCAGCTCGGATGGGTTGCTGTCACGGCGAAATTCCGTGATTACATCATTTTAGTGATGTAGTGCGTACAAGCAGGATTCAAGCAGGTCTCTTTCTGAACAACTGCAGCTCAGTTGTACGCACTACGCCATTTCCCGCCTCAGATCTGGGCCAAATATGATGTAATCACGGAATTTCGCCGTGACAGACACCCATACTGCCATAGCAGAAAAGGCCCCAAGCTGCACACTCTGGTTTTCATGTACTCTTGGTAAACGCCGATGTCGCGTACGACAAAGACGACTATCCCGTACGCGAAATAGTTGAGAACTGCATGACGTGGACCTGACGGCAAGGACAACTGCGAGGAGGCCCCTTTCCGTACCCCGTACTGCAAAGTGCCATTGATGGATGCCTTTTGCACCTGGAACGACCCCTTAAACGCTGTCGCGGCGACTGCCCCGTACGCGAAATAGTTGAGAACTGCTGAAGTGGACCTTTTGCACCTGGAACGGCCCCGTCAACGCTGTCGTGTCGGCGGAGTGAATGTGCAGGGTGAAAATAATTGCTGCAAAGACGTCCGGTCTAGGCCTTTGGAGACATCGTGGGAACTCCTTCCGGTACTATACAAACTGCTGACGTGGCCGTGGACATGTACATGGAGACATGGTGGGACTTCATGTACATGGATACATGGTGGGAATTCCTTCCGGCACCCCCGTACCGCAAAGCCAACGGTGGGGAAGGAGAAGTGCAGACGTGCAGGAAGACGAACGAGGACGAACCAGGACGAGCGAGCAATGGCAGGACTAGGGGGACTGTAAGTAATAGCTGGATTGTGCATGACAACTTGACATCCATGCGGCACTCGCCACTTGCCACTGCATATTTCTTGTCCACTAACAATGTCTCTCCTCTGCCCCTGTGTGTCCACGGCCCTGTTGCTGAACTGGCCCGATGAATCGAATGTCTTCCGCAACTGGAACGGCCCCGTAAACGCTGTCGCGTCGGCGACTGAATGCGCAGGAGGGAAAATATTGGTCTAGACGACGGTAAGGCACCCCATTGATATGTTGCCAGTGTGTGCCGGGTATCGCGCGATGGTGAATGAGGAATGACGAAGGGTACGGTGGGACTGTAGACCTGCTACCTTGTAACACGTTATCAGGTGGAGAGTGTCTTGTGACTCACGTTATCAGGTCGAGAGCGTATTGTAGTAAAAAATGTAATGGTCTACAGTCGTGTAGGAAGGGTACGGTGGGACTGTAGACCTATTACCTTCTAACACGTTATCAGGTGGAGAGTGTCTTGTACTCACGTTATCACTATATCAGGTCGAGAGCGTATTGTAGTCACTCTCTCTATTCCTGTACATCATTACGTTTCAGGTGTACGTATAACTTTTCAAAAAAATGTAATGGTTCACGTCTTCAGATAGAGAGCGTATTGCACCCACTGTCTAGTCTCTGTAGTGCATTGAGATTTTGTTGGTCGCACATGAAATGGATACACAGACAAAGCAGGCCAAGTACATGGCGAGATTTGGCCAGAAGACACGTAGTCATGAACCACCAAGGCGACATACAGAAATTGCGCCTGGACACGCAAAGACAAAGCAGGCCGCTTACATGGTGACATCTCGGGAGAAAGCAAAGCAGGCGAGATCGCGGGTGAAAGAGCCCGCCGCGCGCATTAAGACATCGAAGAAGGAAGGGAAAAGCATGGGCCTGTTGCAAAGAAAGCGAAAGTGCCCCCGCAAAAGCGATTACGAAGAACACGGGCAAAGGAACGGACACACATAAAGATACCGCGCAAAAAACCCGTGTGCAGCATTGCACATATGTGACATTATAGGCAGTGCGGACGATGTTCCGGACGCTGCATTTGGCCTCCCCACGTGGCATCCTTCTGAAAGCGCTGATCCCGACAGAACTACATTTCCACCTATTTCACCACCACTGTACACTTTCACTGCCAACACGAGAGGAAGTCAGCGAGACGTAATCCGTGACGCTATTCGCGCTCGTCTCCTGGACGATGCAGAGAGAGTGGACGATGTTCGGATTGACAAGGTCTGCGGGTACTTCATTAAAGTTACCCGTGACATAACTAGGATAGAAGTTAATCGCTGCAAAGACCTTGCCAAATATGTGAGCACACTTGACTTGACGGAAGAGTGCACGGGTGACGTTGACAAAACATACCGCGGTGACTGTCACCATCATGACAGCAGGGCACAACCTTATCATAGTGACTCGTGGCGCATTTGTCTGGGCAGCGATGGTAGTGAATTATTGACGCCTATAATTACTGACATCACTGGCAAGGCACACAACACTGTCCAGTCGCCAGATGGGGGAGAAATGGCAGGTCAAGTTGAAGTTGTGTCTCCCGACGATGATGGACTGACACTTGTGGAGCTGCAGAAGTGCGATGGTCTGTGCAAGGTGCGTGAGGGGTAGTGCGCTTCAGATACGCGACTTTTGTGACCTGGTTACTGGGTGTGTCGACGAGAAAAGGAACTTGGGCGACATGTTGGGAAACTTGTTCGCTGAATCGCGCATGTCAAAGAGTAGGAACGTGGACCACATGCCTTATCCATGTGCTAAATGCGAAATTGTCGATCGCAACTTGAAATGGTGCCTTCCCACGTGCAAAACCGGGTATTCTGTAAATTGCACTTTTGACAGTGGATGCAGAAGCTTGTGGTGCAACTTGTACCATATGAGGCCACATTCCAATGTAGCATTTAAATTGTACGCCAGTGCAACAGCCGTGAAGCGTGCATGTCTAGCGCGGCAGGCCTTGACAGATGTACTAGCTCGTGAGTGCACCCTTAACGACATGTATTGCATGGTTGCTGAGGTTACCAGACTGTATCCTGCGGGTGTGTGGGACCATTTCACGGTAGGAAAGTACCTTGATGACGCATTCAAAGACATTGCTGTGCCCCAAATGGGCATGACAGTCGACCACGATCTATGTTTGGATGAAAATGCTATTATTACTAGGCATGCCGAACAGTATGCGGCATTCGAGGAGAAGGTGTGTAACGTACCTGTGTTTGCATGCATTTCTTGCCACATGCTAAGGCGAAAGGAGGAGGTGGTCCCTTCCCCCTTGCAGATTGCGATGGATTTGTGGGAAATCTCATGAACAGACTAACAAGTTATGTGAGTGAAAACCTCCGCATTGTGCCTACACATTTCCACCTTGGTGTCTGCAACATCGACCTGTGCTAAATCGTTGGACAAGGGAAATTTTCCATAACCCGCAAGTACTGAACTTCCCGCATCGGTGGTATGCAATGGGTGAATGCTTCACAACCTCCGTCTGTTGCCTAAACACGCATTCTTCTGCCTTCTCCTTGCGTTCGTGTCCAGGTCGCCATAGTTTCAATCGCCACGCATCACTTGGCCATTGAAGCAGCGTCGACAGCATTGATGCAATTAAAAATGTTTCGTCCGAAAGCCAATGTGTTGAATTAAGTCTGCTGAAGTGCTATTGCACAACATGTCCGTGTTTGCTCTCCTCTGCGCGCGTGTCTGTGTGTGTGTGCATGTGTGTGTGTATGTATGTGTGTGTGTGTGTATGTGTGTGTGTGTATGTGTGTGTGTGTGTGTGTGTGTGTATGTGTGTGTGTATGTGTGTGTGCGTGTGTGTGTATGTGTGTGTGTATGTGTGTGTGTATGTGTGTGTGTGTGTGTGTGTGTGTGTGTGTGTGTGTGTGTGTGTGTGTGCGCATTCATTTATGTCTTCCCTTGTGCGTGTGTTGGGGGGGGGGGAAGGTGTGCCGTGGTCTCACTGGCCCCGTCACTGACGACAGAGATTTTGGCGCATGCGCGGGCCGTGGTGCGGCCCACGGTTGCCGCAATGTGCATGTGCGCTTATGCACCCCTGTCTACAACAATGCGTACTGTTGTGCTTCCATTTGTCCGTGTGTCTCTTCACGCCTCTGCCTGTGCGTATGTACATTGGTCCATGTCACATCAACTGTACGCGTGTCTGCGTGAGTGTATACACGTATGTGCAGTCGGGCAGCATGACCTGCTGATCAGGAGGTGCGTGCCAGTGCCACGCACTGCCGAAGCACGGGTGCTCACAGCTGGCTATGTGACCACCCTACTGCAATGTCCCATTGCGACGGGACGGAGTTGGGGCTCGACATCATATCAATGCCCACTCTAAAACTCACCCGTTACACTGGAACGTTCAACGTATACAGTGCTCCATGGTGCAACCGCTCTACACTCATTTACTGGGAAACATGCAGTGGTTCAATGGGTTGGTTGTCCTCATGGCTGGGCCCGGGGTGGGTGGGGGAACGGAAAAAGAACTGAAATTATCCATATAAAAACTGCTCTCTGAGCAGTTCTGAAAAACCTATACTGGTGCAGCCCCGTCGTAAAACTATGAAATTAGAACTGGGCCTTTATCCCCCCCCATGTGAAATGGTCCACCTAAATAGGGAATGACGGGACCCGAACGCACCAGTAGCACGAGGTTCCCACCTACACATATGGATGCAGATGGGGACGCTGGTCCACAGCCCCATAGCAATATTTGTACACGGCCACTGATACACTGCAGTAGTATTGGTGACATGTGCCCTCCCGACCTCGTGCTACTGGTGCGTTCGGGTCCCGTCATTCCCTATTTAGGTGGACCATTTCACATGGGGGGGATAAAGGCCCAGTTCTAATTTCATAGTTTTACGACGGGGCTGCACCAGTATAGGTTTTTCAGAACTGCTCAGAGAGCAGTTTTTATATGGATAATGTACATGTACATGTACATGGTGCGTACATGTACATGTACATGGTGTATACTTCCTCTCGGGCAACAAATCGTTTCCCTTGTTTTGTCGATTTGTGGCATGTGTGGCACGTTTGTGCTCGAGCTATCTCACAACGTTTGAGGTGAATTATGTGCTGCCCCCGTCATCAAGGAGTGGCATCGCTAGGCTTTGCAGACACGGAGGTGTTTGGTTAGACGTATCATAATTATGGCGGGTTGTCACCGTTGTTCAGTTGTGTTTTGTCGCAGTAACGGAGTGAGACGAAAAGAGGGGTTAAGGTTATGTGTGTTCCTAAGAGGCCAGTGCAGTGAGCATGCATGCGTGCCAACATCCGTCTGTCAACACACATGTCTCGTGTTTAGGAACTGCACTACTGTATACATGTAGTAGTACCAGTACAGTGGCCAGTGGCCAGTCTAAACTAAAGAGTAAAGTGACAGGCTTCGTCTTTTTGTGAGAGCTTGGACAATCCACTTGTCCAGGCAAGAAGGCAGCAATGCCTGTTCATTCTGGCGAAGTAAAATAAAATATACCAACCAACCAACCAACAGGAGGAGAGGGGGGGGGGGGGGGCAAGCAGTGTCTTCTAATGACCAGAACTTCAGCAGATGTCTGGGTATATGTTCCCCGGCAGTATGTGGCTGTGGG
>NC_088647.1:2851229-2976869 GCF_964019385.1 Sycon ciliatum | reverse complement strand
ACTACACCTGTACATGCACAGGACTTCTACAGTGCATACTTCAAAGGAAACAAATGTCGTGTCTCTTCTTCCCTTTCTGGCGTCCTCTTTTCTCCGGCTCCCGATTCTTCTCCTCCGCAGATACAACATGATGCAATGGTGCTGGCAAGCTGATCCCGCAGCGCGACCCACATTCACAAAGCTGAAGGAGACAATGTCCAGGAAGCAACGTCAATGCGTACGCGAAGAGAAGGTACAGCTTCACTTTTAGGCGACTACACCTTCTATCTTTGCCCCCCTCTCTTCTAGATCTCCATTACTCTCGCTTATTTTCATTATTGACCTGTTCGTAATTGTGTGATACTTCAGCAGTATGCATGATACACAAAGACAACCCTCCCCCCCCCCCCATTTTACCCATATCAAGCGCGGGAAAGCATACCCACTTCATCATATTTCTGCCCAAGAATGATGCAATAAAAAAATTCCGCCGTGGGTGGACCCATCGCAGCTCAAGATAGGAGTTGCACACTCTTGGTTATGTACTCTTGCCCATATCTTATATTGAGTGGAGAGAACAAAAAAAAAAATTCGACGGGTTCGCGTACCAGGCAGGTCAAGAACAAGGAGTCGTACAACTCCCTGGTCAAGAACCACCTTTCCGCTTCCGTAGGACGCCACCACCCCATGACCAGGTGCCAGATGCGGCTCCTAAACAGTGGGGGAGGATAGATCAGATCCACCAACCAGAGGCCAAAGGCCTAAATCCCATTTGCCACATCCATGTTTTGCTCATGCCAGGCCACGAGTTCCCAATTAGCTGTGGGTCGCAGCACGGTTGGAAAAATCCTTCCGCTTCCAAGCAGGACTTGAACCTGGTACCTCTCGTTTCTCAATCATGGTCTCACAGATGCTAAACTATTTGGACTTGAGCCCGCCGAGTGACAGTGAGCTGAGTGTGACAGCGCCGTGCTACGAGTCACCAAGCCAGGCACCATGTCCCACCGCTTACACCGCCGTCGCCGTCCGTCGGGGGCTGGAAATTGACGTACGCCGTTCGCTGGACCAGCAGGCGCATCGCGTCGCGTCAGCAAGCTGCATCAACGTTCTGCCCCTCGATCACGACGGCGGCAGGAGTGGTGCTGGAAAAGCAGCAGCCGACGACGCTAGCTGGCTGCATGCGCTGCGGTCAACAATGGGTGCTGATGACGCCAACACGTTGCATCAACGAAGTGTATCTGCCGTCGAGTCCAAGTCACCACAGGACTCATTTCTACAAAGTGGTGGAGGTAAGAAAGATGTCCAGTGTCAAATATCCATAAGGGCCAAAATGTCTCATAATTTCTAGCACAAAACCAGAGCATCCAATTTACCCTTCACTCAATGCATTTTTTTCAAGTACCCGGTCAACATTTTCACATTTGAAGAGAAAGAGAGAGAGAGAGAGAGAGAGAGAGAGAGAGAGAGAGAGAGAGAGAGAGAGAGAGAGAGAGAGAGAGAGAGAGAAGAGAGAGAGAGAGAGAGAGAGAGAGAGAGAGAGAGAGAGAGAGAGAGAGAGAGAGAGAGAGAGAGAGAGAGAGAGAGAGAGAGAGAGAGAGAGAGAGAGAGAGAGAGAGAGAGAGAGAGAGAGAGAGAGAGAGAGAGAGAGAGAGAGAGAGAGAGAGAGAGAGAGAGAGAGAGAAGAGAGAGAGAGAGAGAGAGAGAAAGAGAGAGAGAGAGAGAGAGAGAGAGAGAGAGAGAAGAGAGAGAGAGAGAGAGAGAGAGAGAGAGAGAGAGAGAGAGAGAGAGAGAGAGAGAGAGAGAGGGAGAGAGAGAGAGAGAGAGAGAGAGAGAGAGAGAGAGAGAGAGAGAGAGAGAGAGGGATAAAGGAGGGGGTGGCATGCTGTAACCATTGCTTGTAAGGCCTCCTTGAATATGAAGGCACACACAGTAGGTGTTTGTAGATGCCCAGTGTTCGTCGTATACCTAGCAAGCCATTGAAATTGTGTGTGTGTGTGTGTGTGTGTGTGTGTGTGTGTCGCCCAGCACATGGCCCTCGCAAGCGCTGGAAGGATTGCGTTGTCTCCGACTTAAGAGTTCGTGGCCTCGCCAAGGAATGGTACCCTATCGCCTGTGAGTCCCGTGCTGACTGGCGGACTATGTACGCCGAGCCTGTGGAGAATGTGCCTCAGCCTGACCCAGTGGTATGTGCGGATTGCAATCGGTCATTCTCGCGCCCTGGAGATCGTGCTCGCCACAAATGTGTGGTTGAGCGGGCAAAGCCGATTGCTGAGCAGCGAGGGGCTTGCCACTGTGGAGATTGTGGGCGTTGGTTTCGCAGCAAGGGTGGTCTAGCTGTTCACCGCTGTTCCGCACCTCAGCCTCAGCCTCCCGAGCCCCGGCAAGTCTATGTGCAAGATGCCTGCTGTGCTGCGCACTGTGCTGTGTGTGCCCGCTGCTTTCGGTCTGTGCAAGGCCGCGGTCGTCACCGGTGCTCGAGGACTGGCCCGCGCCCGACTGCCCAGCAGCGTAATTCGTTCAGCCATGTATGCGTGTGTTCTCGCCGGTTCCGTTTGCCCCACCATCTCCGGCGTCATCAGGCTGCGTGCTCCATCTTCCTCTCTGATGCCCCTCCGGGGTCCACGTGACCCCTGTGGCAGTGGCTCTACAGATACAGATACAGATACAGATACAGTGTGTGTGTGTGTGTGTGTGTGTGTGTGTGTGTGTGTGTGTGTGTGTGTGTGTGTGCATGTGCGTGTGCGTGTGCATGTGTGTATGTGTGTGTGTGTCACTGTGTGTGCATATGTGCATGTTATATACAGGTACAGAGAAGGCAGCCTGGCTGCATGTGATTGAGAGCTCGCAGCATGCCCGCAGTCAAAGCCACCCGGCCAGCTTTTACGTATGAGCAGCAGCAGCAGCAGCAGCACGTGCAACAGTCACGACGTGTGTACAGTCGCAGAAAGCCTTACCAACCTGGTACTTGCCACGGTCAGCCAACCATTGACCTACAACCTACAATCTACAACCTACAGCCTACGCAAACTTACCAATGCAAGATGTACAGGGCGAGCTCTGACGATGCTACATGCTGCAAGACATAGCCACCGACTGTTGAGCATGCTGTAACACACAGCCACCGACTGTTGAGCATGCTGTGCGGTTGCAAGACACAACCATCGACCGTTGAGCATGTTACACTGCAATGAGTCCCACACAGTGACACTGACCGAACATGCAGCTCTGGCTGGAGGAACAATGGCGAGCGATGAATGAAACACCATCCAACCATCACACACTCTGGTCAATGTAGCGATCTGCCAGTACATGTACTGAAAACAAAACACATCTAGGACTATTTCCGCATTTCCGATATATTTGAATTCGCAATACACAGAAGTCTATACCTCACAGATGCGTAGGGCTCAATTCTGAGTACTATGCGAGCTGTTCGTCTTTTTCTTTTTATTATTATATACATTTACGAAGTTACATTATTTGATCACTTATAACAAGAGATTGATCCCTGTGAACGTAGGATAATGCCGACGCCGAAGATGATGATGATGATGATGATGATGACGATGCCATCTTTTTAGATTTGTTTTGGGTTTCAGTTCCTGTTATGGCAACACAGGATTGAGTCTTTCTTCAGATTCTTGGCCTTAAGTTGGTGTTTTGATCATTTTTTTGTATTAGATATTGTCATATGTAAAGCACATTTGCTTTGCCCGTACAAGAGGCTGTTCCCCATAATGATGATGATGATGAAAAAATCACCAAATGCTTCCTTCCACAATAGTATTGAACTACTGTCCATGTCTCCTGGGACAGCCATCCGCATTACGTTTGCTGTTGCAGTAGCTGTGAGTTTACCAGATCTTTGAAAAATAGGACCAATAGACCTTGCATGCCTCCATTCGATAAAAAGCATTGAACACGAAAAGGTGGACGAGTCGCTTCAAGGCGCCCTGCTGTCCTGTTCCAATGCTGTTGTGTGGTGATGCCATTTCTTGCAGCAAATGATGATGAACGTGGCCTTGGCTGAAGCGCATATATCGACTGCAGGACCGGTGGAAGCAGGTTTCGATTGGTCCGGCCATAGCCCAGTCCTTCATACATACAGTTTGTGTATGATATGGAGGGTATACACATGACTTTCATACAGTTTGTGTATGATATGGAGGGTATACCCTAGCCTTACATACAGTTTGTGTATGATATGGAGGGTAGACACATGACCTCTTTCTTCAGCAGTAAACACACGTTGGTGGCCAAATGGTTGGTTGGGCCATGATGGGCTGACCAACCGTACCGGTTCCGCCTGGCCTGCACTGCACTGCATACAGTAGAGTCGCGCGCTGAAGAACGTGGAGCCCAAGAACGTCCAGCCTGAAATGCTAAGAACACCACAGCCTACGGCGGCGGTGTTGGATTTCTGGCACCTTGTGGGATACTTTGAAGTACCGTAAAGTACCGTTGATCCGCCCCCACGCCATGTCGCTTCCCAGCTGGGTTTTCGGCAGGGGGCGGGAATTAGATCAAGGCTGTCAAGTGCAGTACGATGTACAACAACGTAGAGGATCAGACTCAATGTGCTGGATTGTGCACATTTTGATCCTGGATTGGCAAGTATTGTGTACAGCAGTGCATGCGTCGGTTCAACATCGTATTTCGTTGTATACGCCAAAGTCGCTTCACAAGGAGAAAATCAACAGGGGGCGGGAATTAGAGAGGGGGCGGATCAACGGTACTTTACGGTACATACGATCCAGTACGGATTGTTTCTAAGAACGCAGCTAACCCCTTGGAAACAACGTTCTTGGGGTGCACTGCACTGCATAGGTGAATATGTTGTACAGTGGGATCCTAACAGGTGCTGGCAGCAGTAGATGGCGCAGCCGATGACGGATTGAAAGCAGAGACGGGAGAGCGGTGTACAGCTGAACCTCTACAACTCTGGAGCCATCTGCCACATGTGTGCACGACCTCAGACCTGCCCATCGCAGAAGCGATGATAGCGAACAGCAATGTTAGACAGCAACTTGTGCTGGGATTACACCATTCAACAGCTTGCAAGGCTGATGAATTGACCGCCACTAATTTTAGCCTGGTCTACACCAAGCAGCTGATTGAAGCGGATTTTTCCGGCCAGTGAATCCCTAACACACACACACACACACACACACACACACACACACACACACACACGCACAGAGTGTGTGTACCCACGCGCCGCACGTACACTATAAATTCAGACTGTTGAACGTTGCCTGACTCAGCCTCAGATCCATCCAAGACTGGGGAGCTGTGCAGCGCAAGATAAACTAATTCCAGACTAATAAACAGGCATTACGCATGTTATCATAGTCACCATGGTTACAACGGCCCGGCACTGGCCACATATGCAGCTAGCTGGTATCAAGTGGGAATAAAATTCAATAAAAAGACAAAAATTTGAGCGCCTGGAAAAGGAATTTTCAAATTATTATGATCCTCAGCATTGACTCCTGACGCTGTCGGTGTGTGTTTCGTGAATGTATGAGTTGCGTGCGGATATTTTGTGTGGGTTTTACAGGCACTGAGCATGAGCGCACCGTAAATAATAAATATTCTGAAAGATTTAGAAGCATGCCAGCCAGGTAGTGCTTGGCACATATATGACGTTTCAGAGCTAAAAAAATAAAATATAAATATGGAATGATAGGCAATTACTGTGAGTCCAGCTATGGTCATCAGCAGAATGTCATGAGCATGGAACCTTGAGGTGGCGCGGTGATCTTCAAAAATGCGTGTAAAGATAGCTAGGACGGCGTACGGAGGCAACTGTGCTTCAAATCTGCGCATACAGAGGTTGCCGCCATAGCTGAGATGCCCGCCAGAGTGTTCTGCGGAATGGAGTGTTGCACGCTTCCGGTCGGCATCGACGCTGGTGATGGTGCACAACTGAAGCACTTGTTAGCCCCGTCCGTCCTTTCTGCTTCCAGCACAGGCTATCTAGCAGCGCAAACGTTACTCATCCAGCGCATGGCTAAAGCGCGCACAGCCACGTGAGATACTGCATCGCCGCGCACTGGTCTAAAGACAGACATAGCAACAATAGCTATTACCAGACTTCAGTTGAGCCTGGGCCAGAGCCTGCCTCTGGTTGTGCTGTGTGTGGTACACTCACCTTGCAGCCGTTGGACGTCAGTAGTGGGAGCTTCCACTGCAAGCTTGGTGCTGCAAGCTTGGCTCTGCAAGCTCGGCTCTGCAAGTAGAGTGGTGTGTATGTGTTGTCGCTGTGTGTGTGATTGTACTCACAGCGTGTCACAGTCACCGGATGCCCGGCTGTGCAGTCAGTCGTAACGTCAACTGTCCTTGGCCGGGCTTCTTGGAAGGCAGCTGCTGCAGAGGCAGGTGTACGGTTTTAGACATGAGACCCTTGATGTCCTGTTGACCAAAGTAGGAATCCAGATAAAGTGTAGCCGATCCCAGTGCCGTGTCGTCGCTAATCGGGTTCCAGTCCTTCACCTGAAAGTCAAGACTGCCGTTCAGGCGACTGATCATCTTCACTTTGAACTCCTCGTCCCTGGTCGCATGGGAAATTGGCACAGAAAAGGACAGTATGAGCCCCAAGAGCCGATACATAAACTATAAAAACTAGAATAACAGACGATACCTAGGCAGACTGGTCTTCTTGACTGGTCTTCTTGACTGAAGGGGGGGGGGGTACCCATGCCATATTTAGGGGCGTCACAGGGCAGTGAGGAGTGGTACAACCGGGGATCCGGGATCCTCCCCTGGGGGGGGGGGGGGGAGAAGGCGTGTGCGCCGATGCCCTTAAAGGGGGGGGGGGTTCGGGGGCCTCCCCCCGAAAAAATTTCAAAAAATGAAGCAAAATCCTGCATTTTGAGTGAAAAAAGGGGGGGTTCCGGGCACCCAGGAACCCATACGGGGCACGCGCCTGGGGAGCAACACACTGACACATTGGTAGATATGCCAAGGAGAAAAGCGTTACTTTTTCAATTTCCTGACGTTCAGCAAAATATGTGTTTCTGGTTCAAGTCTTGCAGACTGTGCAGGCAGTGGAAACTCTGTTTCCAAAAAGAACACACATTGTGTCCATGACTCAACTAGGGCATACATGTCTGGTTGCTAGGGCATACTCGAAGTACATGTCTGGTTGCTAGGGCATAACACGAGCGACGTACCACACCGGCGTTGCAGACTTCTTGATTGTCTTGGTGCGATACACCTTCTCGTTCTCAACGCGCACCTTGATGTAGGCATCACACATACCTGATCGAGTACAGGAGACACAAGCATCACACAATCATTACATCATGTATCCGCTCACACCAAGCACAGAAGCTAGGAGACCCACCACACAATCATTACATCATGTATCTGCTCACACCAAGCACACACAACCGGGCTTACTTTTGCACAAGTTTTCGCTAACACCAAACACCAGACATTTGAACCATGCATAACTTATTCTACAAGTAGTTCACTGTCATGCTACTTGTACTTGTGTGACTAGAATGCAGTAGAACCTGTCAAGATGACCACTCTGATAGGACAACCATCTGCCATAGAGAAGGGCCACAACTAGGACCGAGACATGACTGTTATTTCCAGGTCACATGACCCAGTGAACAAGGAGACCAGGTCACATGACCCAGTGACTCCTTCTAGGCCTAGCCCAAATTTGCTCGGGGCGCTTCGATATTTTGCCGGCATATTTTGCCCGATCACCTTCCATATTTTGCTCGGCATTGCCTTTCGTTTCCGATATTTTGCTCCATTTTGCTCCTGCTTTGTGGCAAAAATGGCTTCGAATGAACCGTCTACTTTGGTAAAAGTGGATGGTGACTCTGATGAGGAAAGCAAAACTTATAATGGTGTCAGTATTACGGATTTGGTAGCATGATTTCAAATTTATGTACCACTGACAACCTGCACGAGCTATTTCAGCACGACGTTGGCCCAATGAAACCAAAGAAATTTGAATAAAATTGCCAAAACACACCCGGATCCTCTGTAAATTCGATATTTTGCTCGGAATTTGCCAGCAATTTCTTTTCGTTGGAAAATTCGATATTTTGCTGGAAGAATTGCCGGCAAATTTGGGCTAGGCCTAACAAGGAGACCAGGTCACATGACCCAGTGAACAAGGAGACCAGCTGTACACAGACACCACACTTTGAAGGTCCCTTGAGCGGTGGTAGCCTTAGACAGGTCTCTTTTTTTCTTTTCTTTCTTTTTTTTACTGAATACCACAGAACCATCAGATGCTTGCTGCACAGCGGGGGCGGTGGCATACTTGCCATACATACAAGTACAGTGTATAGATAAACCAGGGAGAGCAACGCCGGTCACATTGGCCTATGCTGGAATCGTTTGCTGACGGCAACTCACCTCCTTTCGGTTTCAGGTTTCTACCCTCTGCAAAGAGCAAGAATAGAGCACAAACAAGACATGTACAGTCATGTACATACTAGTTAAATAGATACCTCGCAACTACCAAAGTACAGTAGGCTCAATACCAATGGTAAATGCCAGCACTATGATCCTTGAACTAAAATCAGCAGAGGACTTCACACGGGTGAAGAACGTACGCAAAGGCACACAGAACGTTTTAAATGATAGGAACCTCTGCTTTGCTGCCTGGATTGGCTCTGCTGTGCGCTAACTACACATACCAGTGCTTGAGAGAGAGAGAGAGAGAGAGAGAGAGAGAGAGAGAGAGAGAGAGAGAGAGAGAGAGAGAGAGAGAGAGAGAGAGAGAGAGAGAGAGAGAGAGAGAGAGAAAGAAAGAGAGAGAGAGAGAGAGAGAGAGAGAGAGAGAGAAACGACACTTGACTAGGCTCTGCCTGATTCTGCTATGCAAACCGAGTATTGGCATAAGCTGTCATAATGATTTAAAAAAATCACGGTTCGCTTGAGACTCATTTAGACTAAGTTTCAGTATCCGTAGGAAATCCACCACCCTGCAAAGATCTATCTATAGCTATGGCAATATGTGCTATGCTAGCACAATGTGACATGAGAGGGCACTGCATGGTTAGGGAGCGGGAGACAGCGCTCGGCGTCACTCACGTTTGATCATGACAGTGAGAGAGATGACTTGGTCTTGCGTCATGGATGGCGGCTGCTGTTGTATGAGCGAGTCGGCCATCAGCTGGCTGATCATAGGCATATTAGCCTGGTGACACATGCATGCGAGTAGAGCAAAGAGCATACAACAAACACAGTGCAGCATAGAGTTAAAGGGATGCAACAAATCATGTTTTCTTCAAAACGGACTCTCTCAAATCTTGCCATCGATCTCAAATCTTGCCATCGAACGAACAAGTGTTCTACTTCCAAGTATATTCTTGCGGCGTGTCTCTTTCACATCACTGGCTTAGCTGTCACACAGAGATTGCAGGAGTGTCAACAGCACACCATCACTGATGAACGAGCAGGTGTGACCAAAACGAGCACCACCCTTCTCAGTATATGTGTTAGGTGAAAGGAAAGTTCAACTATTGGAACTTTTGATAACATGTGCTGCTCCGAGTGTAATCATAAGCATCAATATGATGCAGATGAAGAAATGTAAAGATCTAGCAAACACGAGGAGACTGTGCAAGTGTGCAATCAAAGGCTATACATTGAGAATCCCAGGATGTGGGGGGGGGGGGGGCTCTAGAACAGACCGACATGCATCTTTATGATTAGTTTGTCAGTGCCATGTTGTATGCATGTCAGTGTGAGTACTTACATGGGCTGCTGCTGGAGCTGCGTTGTTATCTGGACAGCACACAGCACACAAGGCATGGGACACAGCACACGGCACACAGTACACAAAATGCGGGGAAAGTGAGGATGAGTGACAGGCAGCATAGTGAACCAGCACGCAGGGAAACCTTTCACTATAACAAAACATGGTTTAAATATTTCAAATGCAGCGTACACAGAAGGTGTTTTTGTAACGTTTCCGGCTCAATGCTCATTCCTAAAAGAACGAACAATGAGCTCAATAGAGTAACCAGGACTAGTCAAGTGACGCACAGCTAAGCAATCTCGATCATCAGATAAAATAATTCCCCACAACAAAGTTACACACCCTGGAATATAGTCCATATGAACGATAATAATGTGTATTGTGAGCATGGTCGGAAGACAACCAGCACACACACATGAACTTCCACACACACACACACCTCAGACCTCAGACATGCCCATCGCGGGAGCGATGATAGCGAACAGCTATGTTAGACATAGCAACTTGTGCTGGAATTACACCATTCAACAGCTTGCAAGGCTGACGAATTGACCGCCACTATTTTTAGCCTGGTATTCACCACACAGCTGTTTGAAGTGACTATTTCACACACACACACACACACACACACACACACACACACACACACACACACACACACACACACACACACACACACACACACTTGCACACATGCACACGCGCGTGCACACACACACACACACACAAACCATCAAGCCAAACAAGGTGGTAGTGTGCTAACCTCTGACTCCAGGAGCCGGGTTTGATATTCTCACTCCTACACCCCTGTGCTGCAAGAAAGGAAGATCCTCTTCTTCATCCTGCCAAGCAAACAAACAAACGAACAAAAAATACACACACACACGTACACATGCACACACACAAGCACACACGTACACACATGTGCATGCACACATGCACATGAACAAACACATACACACACAAACACACATACACACACACACATCAGCTTACGGATACGCTACAGTAACCCATCCAATTGAAGCGAGGACGTGTCTTGAGCTACAACTCCTTACGCTCTTGTTATCAGAATATGTGCACACAATCCACTTCCAAGACAATGACGCCATGTTCACACAATCCACTTCTAAGACGATGACGCCATGTTCACACAATACACTTCCAAGACAATGAAGCCATGTTCCTGATCAACACCCACCTCAACCTCATGGTAGGGGAAGAAGTCATCAAATGTTGAGTTTTCCTCATCCAAGTCCAATGCTAAACCTTCAGCTGCACACGCCAACAACACAAACATGTAACATGCAACATCTATACTACATGTATCTATCAAGGGATAGAGACAAGACAATCATGTACACCGGCAGCAAGTGAATGCCACCAATCCACTCACACCAACCAGTAGCCTCAGAAACGGAAATTAATGTTGAATTTCGCACATCTTCATGCACAGTCAAAGGCTGCGTTCGTTTTTAGCTACCTGGTAGAGTCGAGTAGAGTCACTCTACCGATAGAGGTAGATTGTAGAGTTAAGTGCACGAACGTTGTTCTACCGGATTTAGTAGTTTACACGATGTGTACGTGAAATGTTTCTTTTTTGTATGGAGTTGTGTACAAATCCTTGATCTTGCTGGAAATCCCGTAGCTCTACCAACTTCTACCGGCTTCTACCAACTTTTACCTGGTAGAGCCGGTAGAGGAAAGTAGAATCTACCCTTTTGAGTAGAATTTTTTTCAAAAAACAAACACCTCTACCGAAAGAAGTAGTTTCCAGGGCCTGCTCTAGACATTCAACACAGCCCGGTCAGAGTGTACCTGGCACATGCAGGCCAGCCGGGTCAAGTCGGGTCAGATCATCCGGCAGAAAAACAACCAAAAAGCCTGCTCAAAACGCAGGAAAACAGAAAGGCGAATTTATTACCGGAAATCGGAAATTTTAGAGAACAAGGCGAACTATCAAAGTCCGCGAACGTAGAAGGTAAACGACATTACGTGAAGAATGTAAAGCAGTTCCATTGGATTCTGATTTAACAATTTGAAAAAAAGGAATTCTGTTTTCTAATTAGTGCTAGTAGCATGACGAACATGTTCACATAATAGAGCACTGGGGGGGGGGGGGGGGGGGGGGCTGCAGCACCTTGTGGAGTGGCTGCTTCCTGCCACTGCATCACCTGCATGGCCAAGCCGACTGGAAATGCGTCTTGCACAAAGCGCATGACATGGATGGACTGGCGTAGTCGTAGTCCAGCCAGGGTCGCCCTTTCTTCCAAGAGTCTTGGAAAGCGTGAGTTCTTTTTCTCTTCGCTGCGGGCTCCATCGTCCAAATCACCAGTGGGCTGAAAACTTGCAACTGTGTCAAAAGCTATAGCCAAAGTTACGCTTTTGACCGCCTGCCCCATCGACTTTGAATGTCCTGACTTCCTGCTTGCCGCTGACCAGATCGCGCTCGAACCAGTTGACCCCGGTTGACCCTAGTCGAGTTTCTGTCGCTTGTAGACTGTTGTGTACATAGTCATTATATTATAGTGTGTACGGTTGCGCTAGATTTGCAACACTGTCCAACAGATGGGGTCCGCGAGTCGTAAAATACCGGTATTTTAGGAATCCATTGTCAGTTTGAGACATTTTTCAGCCGGGTCTGACTGGACCCGGTGTTATCTGTTCAGCCAGGTCGTGCAGTTCCCCAGCCGGGCGGGTGACCCGGCTGACCCGGCTCTCCAGCAGGCCCTGATTTCTGTAGATCAAAAACGAACACCCCCTAAGTTAACCAGCTCAGGTATAAAGGCTGTATACAGCGCAGCAGCAGCAGCGGCAGCAAAACACTGTACCTCGTCGGAAGGAGATGGTACAATGCACCTGTGGCAGCATAATGTCACCATCCTTCTTCTTGTTACGCCTTTCATCATACACCAGACAGTGCATACACACACACAACACAGACACACATAAACACATGTACACACGCACACGCACACACGCACACAACATGCACAACACACTGATCAATACATTGAATCATGGCAAACAAACAGGATCATGAGATACTAGTATTATAAGGTGACAGCTACAAGAGGCATGGAGCCAGAGACTGGTTTTCAAAGGGTATAATGATACATGTCATCACTGGACTACTAGTAATGTGCTGTAGTTGTTTCTATGCACCCATATGGAGCTGTTACAGCACCTCTATCACAAGACCACATGGGGCAGGGCAGCCATGTTGGTTCCACTCAACCCCTGCATCTATGGGTCACATGATGTCAGCCATGTTGGTTCCACTGTCCACATGACATGATTACTTTCTACACAAATCTAGTCACATGACCAAGATGTAACACTACAGCGGAATTCATGGAATACACAAGACTTATCTGCAGGCCCACATTAGCGTACATACAATACTGTAAGAGTTGAAAGTTTGACGGGACGATTTTGCAATTTCCCCACAAGGTGGCGCAAAGTTAAAAGACCCTGCCTTAACACATCCGCCTTGTATTCCTCCAGTACATGTACAGAGGAAAGAAGGAATAGCAGACGTGTAACGTTTCTTGAGCTAACAAATTTGTTTTCTCGTTAAAATGTTAGACTTTGTCAAGTTTGTGACTCGTTTGACATTCAACTCTTAGAGTAGATAGAGACTCAGTGACCAGTGTCACTCTGTGCAGGGAGATGCCTGCCTAGACTTACATGATGATTTCTTTGGCTGCTTCAAAGCTACGCTTGATAAGCTTGTCGGACTTACTATCCATGGGGTTCTGAGAATAGGGCACAGCAACACAATGATACCAATCATACCAATGATACCAATGATACCAATGTACAATCATAGTCTGCAATACATGACTGTACACCGCTGCCATTCAGAATACCCATACAATCATGCATGCTGCTAGGATGATAGTTGTGGCATGCTAATTCTAGACTGAAGCCAGGGGAGAGTGTGTTGAGGCGACGTTGTGGAGAATCTATGGATCATTCTCAAAGCACGAGTGTACAAGGTATGGTGTCATTTATAATCTTCCCAGAGCATACCTTCACCAGTTGCATCGATGGTCATGAACACACACACACACACACACACACACACACACACACACACACACACACACACACACACACACACACACACACACACACACACACACACACACTTACACTAACACACAATCTTACACTAACACACACTCTCTCCCTTACCACGTCCAAATCACCTCCACCATCACGCCGACTGACCCACTTCTGCCAATGGACAGTGGTTGATTCGTCATGGGAGAAGCCTGGGATGTTGTACTTACGACTGGGCCAAACGAGAGCATACACACGCACAGCACCCACACACACACCCACAAACAGACAAACACACACACACAAATACACATGCACATGCAATTTTACATACTAGTACAGTACTGTACTGCGCTGAAATTGTTGGTGGTGATTCGACAGTTTGATGGTATGATCTATAGACACACCATAACGTGATAGAACTGGGGCAGGAGCATGGAAAGGACCTGAGAGTATGCTAGTGACAGTTCAACACATCAGCACTATGCTAACTCACTCTTTCATGCTCTTTCCAGTGCCGGTCATCTCGTCGGCATAGAAACGAAGAGTGGTCTTCTTGTCATCTAAACTTGTACTCTGCAGAAAAGAGGTGAGTTAGTGTGAGAGAGGGAGAGAGAGAGAGAGAGAGAGAGAGAGAGAGAGAGAGAGAGAGAGAGAGAGAGAGAGAGAGAGAGAGAGAGAGAGAGAGGGGGGGGGGAGAGGGAGGGAGAGAGAGAGAGAGAGAGAGAGAGAGAGAGAGAGAGAGAGAGAGAGAGAGAGAGAGAGAGAGAGAGAGAGAGAGAGAGAGAGAGA
This sequence comes from Sycon ciliatum, assembly GCF_964019385.1. Classification (NCBI taxonomy): domain Eukaryota; kingdom Metazoa; phylum Porifera; class Calcarea; order Leucosolenida; family Sycettidae; genus Sycon; species Sycon ciliatum. The sequence continues at coordinate 2,962,294 of NC_088647.1, read as the reverse complement.
GAGAGAGAGAGAGAGGGAGAGGGAGAGGGAGAGGGAGAGAGAGGGAGAGAGAGAGAGAGAGAGAGAGAGAGAGAGAGAGAGCAAGACAAATCTTCGTCATCAATAGAGAGGTTCCGCACTCCGTAAAGCTGAGCAGCTTTACGTTAGTGGGCGGGAAAAGCCCGGGAATTCGCGAGTTTGCACTCCACTTACGGAAAGTTGTCTACGTAGAGTACGTAGATAGGGCTCTGATAACGTAGCTGGTCCGAAAGTGGATTGGGGTACAAATTTATGACTCTCTCCCCAGGTCGATCTGGTCGTACACTGCCGCGTTCGGAGTTGCCAAGGGCAGCTACGTGATTTGAAAACTCCGTATGGCGGAACACAGATGCGCGTGCAGTTTACGTAAGACTTTCCGTAGATCGACTACGTTTTTTACTAACGTAATTACGTTATGCGGAACCTCTCTAATGACTGGATATGATGTCAGTTACACACCCATATTCCATGAGGGAGATCAAACATATACAATAACAACAACCACACGAGAAATGAACAGGAAATTAGAAATACAACAGTATCAACACTACATGGTTAACACTGTACATAACCTACCTCTCCGCCAACTGGGTGAATAACGCCTTCGTCAGTCGTTGACGGCTAAGCACACACACACACACAACGGAAAACGACTCGAAGGAGCAACAACCTTGAACTTTCTACATGAACTCCGAAAGCACCTGTTCGCACTACCTAGTCTAAAGCCCAACAACCAGGCACTAAACAAAAGCAGCGCAGCACAGCACAGCGCGGCACAGTACAAGCCCCGGTGCATCCGCAAACGTGCGCGAAAAGGACAGAAGCACTTGACCGCTCAAGTCTACGGTCAATGCACCACGAATGCAAGCATACTAGAAGCAGATGAGTAGCAGTACAGCACAATCACGCATGTGACACGTTGGTTCAGATTTCGGGATCTTCTGAACACACACGGCATGCATGTAACTGGCGTGTGACAAGCAGGAATGAGTAGGGTACGGTGTGTGTGTGTGTGTGTGTGTGTGTGTGTGTGTGTGTGTGTGTGTGTGTGTGTGTGTGTGTGTGTGTGTGTGTGTGTGTGTGTGTGTGTGTGTGTGTGTGTGTGTGTGTGTGTGTGTGTGAGCTCCCAGCAGGCAGCTGGGCGTGTGTGCTGACAACTTCTGCTATGTATCAGCACAATGCCTGCATCAAACTACTTACCAACATTGTCTGCAGGAAAGCCACTGCAGATTGTCTGTCCTCGAAGTGTCGGTGCGTAGTCAACTGATCAATGAGCTCTCTACAAGACAGTGAGGAGAGAGAGAGAGCTTTTACTAGTTAGAAGACCCCCTCCCGACTCCAGCACCCCCTCCTCCCCCCTCCCAGACTCCAGCACCCCCTCCCCCTCCGACTCCAGCACCCTCCCCCCCCCCCCCCCGACTCCAGCACCCCTCTCCCCGCCCAGACCCTTTGATATGTACTAAACTGTAGATACTGTGTGAAAAGCAGTCTTCATCTTGAGTTCGTCATGTCTAGTTGTGTTTCCGTAGTAGTCTTGTAATAAACAGTCTTCAAAATGTGGTTATCGTCGCCCATTGTATAAGTGTGGAGACGACACGGGACTGGGAGCAGGTGGAGAAAGTATAGATAGAACAAAACCTCATGACTTTATCCACATGTTAAGGAGTTAACTTTTGTTGAAGTATGTACGCTAGCATGCAAAGGAAACTGACACCGTTGGTCACCACCCCTCGATTCCTCATAGCGCAATTCACTAGAACTAAGAAAGGGTTTGCTCCCCACACCGGAGCTCGCGCTATTCCGCCGACTTTACTTGACACTTGACTGACTCACGACTGCCATCCAGAGCACACGAGAAGTCCATCGAACCTTCGACTCGGCAAACCTGCAAGAAAGCACCACTCCCTGCTCAATACACAGCCTCAGCCTACTCAAGCTCAACTGATGAGGGGTGAATTCCCCGAAACACTGTGTATTGAGCAGGGAGTGGTGCTTTCTTGCAGGTTTGCCGAGTCGAAGGTTCGATGGACTTCTCGTGTGCTCTGGATGGCAGTCGTGAGTCAGTCAAGTGTCAAGTAAAGTCGGCGGAATAGCGCGAGCTCCGGTGTGGGGAGCAAACCCTTTCTTACAAATCATCGCCGAAGTCGCAACCACTACTTCGTACTGTTGTGTCCAGCGCGGGCTTGCGACTAGTTGGTTTGGAGGTGACAGCGTTGCGAATGACCGAGGGTCCTCGACGTCTGTTTCACCGTCCAGGAGCGACACTGACTCACGCTGCTATCTGGTGTTCACGAGGTGTTTATCGCGCTGGAAGCGGAGCGTCTCTGTAAGTTTGTATCCCTGGTGATGTTTGTGCCTGGAGAGCACTATATAAGTGGTGCTCTTCAGGCACAATCTTCCTCAGCCTACTCAAGCTCAACTGATGAGGGGTGAATTCCCCGAAACACTGTGTATTGAGCAGGGAGTGGTGCTTTCTTGCAGGTTTGCCGAGTCGAAGGTTCGATGGACTTCTCGCGTGCTCTGGATGGCAGTCGTGAGTCAGTCAAGTGTCAAGTAAATACGGCGGAATAGCGCGAGCTCCGGTGTGGGGAGCAAACCCTTTCTTACAAATCATCGCCGAAGTCGCAACCACTACTTCACTAGAACTGACAGCTATATCAGTCACTGAGTTTTGTTTGTTTGTTTCTGTAGCAAGTAGTCAGGGAATGAGTGAGCCACACTGTACTACTATATACAGAGTACATGAGAGCATGGTGGTAAGCTCAGGGTAGTGAAGACCACGTGGCAAGTGACATGCGATCGAGCACGGATTTGGAAATACGTGCAGAGGATGGGACGGGCGCACGGGGACTCACCTGACCATAAAGCAGTTCTGAAACGTACGCAAGTGATGCTTGAAATCCCGACACAGGGCGTTCTGCAGTACAGAGTACATCAACACATGTGTACACGTGCACAGACATGCACAGACGTGCACCCAACCACCCACCCACACACGCACACACACACACATATGTGCGCCCACCCACACATGTGCACACATGTGCACACACACACACACACACACACACACCCACACACACACACACACACACACACACACACACCCACACACACCCCCACCCACACACACACACACACACATACATACCCCCACCCACACAATCATGTTCTCTCTAATTCATCTATTACAGGTTCTTCTATTACGAAAGATGTTGAGACATCGGCGGTGATTAGTGAAGAAAGTGTCTGCTCCGAACGTCGGAACTCGCACTTCCTGCCGACTGACTTAACACTTGACGGTTCTTCTATGGTTTTGGTTAATAGATATTCAATATGCCACAATCACCACCCCAGATTCAATAGCAACTCATTGGAGCACAATGGAGCATGGACAAACAGCACAGGAGATGATGTCATCAATCTAAGGTAATGATACAATGATCCAAGCATATACTGAAGCGATGATGTAATCCAAGCATACCCACAAAAGATATGACTAAAATTAACGACGCAATCTAAGCAATGGTATACATACTTGATGCACGAAGCAGTAAAACCACTCGGCCGTATGGGCCGTGTGGTTGGCGCATGCGTCCGTGTCACTGGCCACCTTGGATGTGCGCATCACATGGCCGCCGAGTCGTGGACTTGAGCCGGTGCTGTCGGTGCGATGGCACGGCTCATGCATACTCACCGACTTCGTATTGGCTAGAGGCCGCTGTACACTGGATGGGCCGCTGGGCGGGCCACTGCTGGCCATGTCCTCCTCGTCACCCTGTCACACAACACACAGTTATGCACAACAATATTGAATCTACTTGACATGCGACATTCACAACACACAGTCCATTCGACATTGAACCGACCACTTGGCTTTAGTGAGAAAGCAGACCTTGCTGAGGTGTGGGTATCATAATATTGTATACTCTAATTTCAGAAATTTTCGGTGCTCAATATTTTCGGTAAGAGGGCAAAAGGCCAGGTTAGGTGAACAGAAATTTTCGGTACAGAGAAACTGTTCCCTATTGGATTATGCGTGTTAGTGTTTGTTCGGTGTATTGAAATTTTAGGTATGAAGCAGATACACCGAAAGTACCGCAAATAAAAGTAAACCGAAATTTTGTGAAATTACAGTATCACGTTATTGTCGGTGTAACTTAAATTTCGGTAATTTCGGTAGAGAAACCAGGTACCTAAATTTAGATAACGCATAACATGGCACTGGAGTATGCACTGTATGTGCAGGGAACGCTGGTTACCTGATTCTACATTACACCTGAAACCTGACAGGTCCCTGGCACTGACATTTTACCACACCTAAAAATACATGTTATACAGTACTATGCTCACATGGCGTTCTCATTCTCATGCATTTCTACACCTCCCTGAACTGGCCAGTGATAACACAAAGCAAGACCACTGCACACCTCCCTGAGTCCCTGAACTGTCCAGTGATAACACAAAAGCAAGACCACTCACACTGCTGTTGCCAATGTCCATGTCTCGCTTCAGAGGAGTGTGTTGATCCTCATGGGATAGGGACTGCAAAGCAAGCGACACAGACGTGCACACACACAGACACACGGAGAGACAGACAGGCACACACTTACTGATGCCCAAACACCAATCATGTCACCCATTTCAAGGCACAACAAGAAAGGGACGTTATCGCAGATTCGGCCGTTACGTAAACTGCACTCTTGGCCACAAGAACATACAGTCGACCTTGCAAATAACAGCCCTCGATCGGGCATGCGAAAGTGTTGCTATTTGCGAGAGTTGTCGTGATTTACAAGGCTGGAAGTGTGCAGTCACATGGATAGTAGGTCTGAAGATAGTGATACTATTCATGAGTTGTTGTTATTCATGAGGTTGACTGCATTCCTAAAGCAGAACTGTGTGTGTGTGTGTGTGTGTGTGTGTGTGTGTGTGTGTGTGTGTGTGTGTGTGTGTGTGTGTGTGTGTGTGTGCCTGTGTGGTGTTGTTGTTGCATACAGTATTTATAGTGGGAATGAAAACAGGCATACTATAAATAAAGCATACCACAACAACAACAACAACAACAACAACAACAACACCCCCCCCCCCACCCACACACACACATAGTTCTGTTTTAGGAATACAGTGTACACGGCGTCTCAGCTTCTCACATATGATGAGCCCTGCGCTCGCTTCAAGTCAACGAATCAGACTTGCTTTTCGCAAACGAAACGAGCCTCACGCCCAAACCACGAGCAGTACAATTTGTGTTGGGCTTTGTCCATGGGCCAGTTACCAAGCCAACCCAAGTCAAGGCGTGAAGCACTGGGCATGGTCATCTGCTGCAGTGTTGAAGTGGTGCAATATGGAATACAGTTAGTGACACAACTACTGTATTTGTACCATGATAAGTGGCAATCCTTCAGAGAAAGAACGAGAGAGCTTGGAAGCTCAGGGCCCTACGCTATGCTTTGTTGCTTAGCTCATCGTGCATGTTGTTAGAACTGATGGAAATATTTCCTGGGACCAGCGCTGACTCTGCCGATCACGGGCGTTCTGGAGTCGACGGGATCTCTCTTCCGACGTTTCCTGTGACCGGCGCTGACTCGCCCGTTCACGCTTATTTTGGAGACGACGGGATCTCTCTTCCAAAGTATGTTTTTGCTGACGCATCCTATCACCTATTCGGCAACTAACGTCCATTCTAATTGCATTTCCTCCTCGTCTCCCTATCTCTTTCCAGAAATTCTCCCTATACATCAGGAAGTCGTATACACAATACGACGAATATTGTGGCCAGCTGTTTGTGGCCAGCTGTGTTTGATGGTACGGTACGGGACAGATACGGGAGCCAGCAAATATTGTGGCCAGCTGTTATGTACAATCCTGTAGAGCCTTTGTAGTCACAGATACGGGACAGATACGGGACAGATACGGGATAGCTCCAGGCGTGACACAAACAAACAAACAAACACCAAATTAAAGCTGTGTGGACCCTGGCTAGCGCCAGACGTTACTGAAGTAACGTCTTCTGCATAGCTACGGGAATTAAACACTGCTTGCTGTGACTGGCCGCGAGATATCTTACCGGGCCAAGCTGCAGCACGATCTTCCCATCAGAACTCTCAACTGAAAAATATGCACACACAAAACACACACACACACGCACACACACACGCACACGCACACACACACACACACACACGCACACACACACACAAGTCATTCGATTTAGACTACGGCCTGACATAGAAGTCAGGATAGGATCATCATGCAGGCAAGTAGATTACTAGGCTGAGGACTGTGGAGAATCCAGTATGGAAACAATAAATGCATGTCTCTGTTAGGTACCTCCTCCCGTACAACCTTTTCCAAGCTGGCCTGCATGCACCCCATACTACGTCGTACTCACCTTTTGTCTCCTTTTGGCATCTTTTGTTCCGTTGGCCTGGGTAGCTACTTGCGCTCCCATATTTGCCATAGCTACCCAGGCCCTTTATCTTGCCGTTCTCAATTGATCTCTCTCTCTCTCTCTCTCTCTCTCTCTCTCTCTCTCTCTTGTCTCTCTCTTCCACAATGTAGTCGTTCCATTCGTCTTGGTCTCCGTCTCCTCGTCTCCCCAATAAATGTTGTTCGACCTAACCTGTTCCCGTTGTCTGTTGGCTCTGGAGAGTATGTCGTTGTCCTTTTCGTACTCAACATCTCTGTTGAATCATGTCGAAGACAGTCAAGAGTTTTGTCCGTCGCATTACTTCTCCCACCCATGCTGGTCATGGTGGGAGACAGTCCCCGGACTTTTTAGAAAGTAGCACTGACTCGACGCCTAGAGCAAAGCCCACCAAAAGAAAGCCCGAGAGCCCGAGCGAGAGCTTGTGCCCGAGCATTGAAAGTGATGAGCGGACCGTGTCAGGGACACGTAAAGCAGCCTGCAAGTCAGGAAGAGATGCTGCTACCCAAGACCCCGGCCCAGGACCCAGTGACCATTGTATGTGTGAATCCCAGCAGCACGTATCCACCCTACTACAGTCAGTAAGTACTGGGAGAGCTCAAACAAGAATTGAAACAAGTCGTAAACCGCTAAATACAAACACTGGCGGAAGGTCTGCTGGCGCCGATTGCGTCACGCATCAGTGATCTCGAGGACTGCGCCCAGCAGCAGTGCGAAGATATCAGCCGCATCAGCGCAGAAAACAAGAAGCTGCGCAAGACAGTAGACCAGATTGCCGCAAAAACAGGCGAGGCTGTAATGTCCGCCATGAGCAACATGGAGAAGAAGCTTGGCGCCATCATGTCTGCTGAAGCTGGCGCCGACCACTTGTCCAAATTGGGACCCCGTAGATCTACGCCATTATGGACCGGCTTGGGTTCATGCAGTACTGCGGCCATAACCGGCAATGACATCTGTGACATGGTTGACGATATCGCGGATCTGCGCACCCGCGACAACAATGTCATACTTCGCAGCCTAAAAGAAGACACGCACGAGAAGATCTGCCCGCACTCATTGCAGCACGTGCTCCCGACTTGAAACGCGACGACATAATTCTAGTTCCGCGACTTCAAGGGAGAAGGTACCGCGTTACAGATTCCACTGATTCTGCCAGTGCCAGCGCTAGCACTGCTCAGCCACCACGCCCTGTATTCTGCCAGTGCCAGCGCTAGCACTGCTCAGTCACCACGCCCTGTACGCGCTGTCCTCACAGCAAGGGGAAAGCTCACCTAATGCGAAACAAAACTTGCGCAAGGATAAACGGGCAACCTGTAAGTTATATGTCAGCCACGATCTGACGCGCCAGCAACAGCAGAGGAATGTACACTATTCATTGCCGTGGAACCCAAAGCGCAAGTCTTTGTAGGCAAAACTACAGACTCGGTGCACAAGAAGAAACAGTATGTTTTCTGTACTACATACCATCCGCACTTTGTCAGAGCAAATTATCGCTCCCTTCTGAAGCAGTCACTTTTTCACTGATTCTCAGATTTTCTTTAGAAGAACCAAGCAGGTTTTTTTGCAATTAGTTAACTCTTACGGCAGAGCATACTTTGCTCCTCTGATGAAGCACTCTACGTGCAGAAACCGGTCAGGTCTCATCAATTGTATTGTAATAGTATGAATTATAAACTAACTACTGTGCCTTTGTTGTGCCGGGAGATGTTTGTCTCCCATCGATGTGTCGGGAGTTGTCCTTCCAGAAACTCATTATGAGAACAACAGGCCACCGCAATGCACAATCTCTAATGGCATACTCCAACCCGAGTGAAGCTGAGAAATTGTCTACTGCTCGCCTACTTGACCGGGAAATGAGTGCTTCGTCAGCTCGGCCTACCTGTGACATTGACGACTTGATTGCCTCTTGCACCGGAGAGGAGCTACAACAGCTTGAAAGTCGCTCTGCTCCCACCGCTAGTAGCAGAACGGAAGTGGCCGCACCTATTAGCCACATGCCAACCGAGGGCAAAGGTGTGGTCTTGCTGTCTGGATCTTTCGCTGGTAACGTTACAATACACAATCACTTCCATTAATGTCTGCAGTCTATGTGTAGTTCTGTTGAAATCCTCTGTATATAGCCTTCAAGATCTCTTTCCGAAATACTCAACATGTACCTGTACACAGTACAAGTACATTATATACTCATCTTCTAAATCTTCTCAATTGTTTCTTATTCTTCCAGGTAATTTACTCTCTCCGTCTCACTTGTATTTGTGCTATCATGATCGACAACCATTCATTTTGAATATGATAAGATGGACACCTTACGACACTATGAATGCTGCGGTTGTGTGCTGACATGGCAATGGATGGCTTCCAAGAGTACACAACCCCCCATGATGATTATTGTAGGACAGGTTCAAACAGTTGCCGCCACACTTCATGAATGCACGTGGTTCAAGGTAGGGTTGTGTAGTCGCGCCGGAGGGATAAATGCATTATCCCATTCGCACTCTGGGTATACCGTATCTCTCATAGTTTCCCCGTACCTTTGGTACTCGGGAAAATATTCGACGATATCCCCCTCGTACTCGTGGGATAATGCCACTTGCTCTGCATTTTGGTTGGTTCCAGAAATTGCTGGAACCGACCAAAAACATTTGTACAAACCTACAACTTTCACCTAGTTCAACCCTATGGTCCAGTGACTTTGGACAGCTTTACAACTTTTCACCTAGCTCTTTCCTAAGGTTCACGCTACACATTTGTATTAGCCACATTTGCACCAAGACAATTATTTTACTGCATTGCTACACGCTCAGTTACTGGTGCATAGTGCAACATGACTAGCAACTCTCTCCTCTTCACACTATGCCAATCCAAGCCTACTGTGTATATAAGCTAGTGGCGTAGTGGTTACTGCCTCATTCTTCATCCTCTGATGAAGCATTCTAATTGAAGAAACCGGTCAGGTATCAATAACGTTAATATTGTAACGTATGAATTATAACTAAAATTACTGTGCTCTTGTTGTGTTGGGAGTTCAATGCATCTTCCCTGATTGCCTATTTAAATATCTGTAAACTGCATGAAGTTCAATACATTCTATTCAAACATAAAATTGACGTCCTAGCAATTTCGGAGATATGGCTAAAACAGCAATCCCTGACGGCTCAATCAAACTGCCTGGCTACGAAGTACACAGAAGAGACCGCAAGCTAAAGACAGGAGGCGGTGTATGTATCTACATCAATGACAAACTTAAGCACAGACAATTACATATCCTCCAAGATATGGAAGCCGTTTCCATCCCCTGAACATGGTATGCACGTATAGACCCCCTTCATCCCCCGTCACATTTTGCCAGGACTTGCTCAACACCGTTGATGGTAGACAACATCGAAGCAAACACCTCGATGGACGCTCACACCATTGTGCTCGGCGACCTCAACGTCGACATCGCAGACCACCAACACCAGCGGTACAGGTGCTTCCTAAGCTTCTGCCACGCTACCAACTTACAGAACATAGTTACGTCCCCTACCAGATTTCCCAGCCAATCGGTGCTAAACTTAATCTTACTACCTCTTACAATTTGAACTTACCCACCAGCATGCATGTCCTATTCTTCATGGGGACAGAGTATCATCTACCACGGCTGTTCCGTTGAGCCAGGCGACGCTTCCGAACACCAACTAGTACACTCGGACGTCTCTTATCCGGGCACCTTGGGACCGGGCACTGCCCGTATCTCAGATTTGCCCATGTCTCAGGATAACTCAACTACTTACATAGGCTGGCAGTGAAAAATAAGCACTTCCACATACAGGGACAAAGTAAAAGAAACCAAATTCGAAGCATTTGTACTATAGGAACTCAAGCTGAAAGTGCCCAGTGGAGAGACGTGCCCGTATCTGAGGCGTATGGATAAGAGACGTTTGAGTGTAGTTTTAGAGCTGTTGGCTACATTTGCACTCTGCGCTATAGAACCCACCGGTCAGAACCCAGAAGCCTCCAATGTCCATTCATGACAGTGCATACACACACACACACGCACATGCACATGCACACACACACACACACACACACACACACACACACACACACACACACACACACACACACACACACACTCACTCACACGTACCAGTACACCCACCCCCACCCCCACCCACCCCGCACCCATTCGCACACCCACACTCACTCACCGCTGTTCAGGCAAGTGTAGACATCCATGGCTGTGCTGCCCACAACCTGGCGAGTACCATCGGTCTCTTTAACCACCTAAACACAGCAAGAGCACGGGGAAATACAAAGTTGAACGTTTTCTAGTTTCTACAATAGACACAACAATCTCAAGACCCATTCACAATGTCACTTGTTGGGATACGAAATGCCACAGGCGACGAGCTGAGACCGCGACACACGATTCACTATCTTTTAAGTTTCTGTGACATCCCTATGCACATGCACTCAGGGTAGAAAACTGTACTCCATTTACGTATGTCGCGCGTCGCACAGCGCAACAGTTGAACTTTGGTCGACTTCTGCGACAGTGGCCTTGCGACTGCTTGCGGCATACGGCGGGATCTGCTTCGATACCAAAAGCGCTCCGAATGCAGTTTTCAAACAGCAGCACAAGAAAGATGTGTGCACACTGTGAACTCTGTTAATGTGAACACTGTTAATGTGAAACACCATTACTGTGAACACTGTTAATGTGAACACTGCAAATGTGAACACTGTGCACACACTTACAGTAAGTTGGAGTATACAGCATGTTGTGTTGTGCACAATCATCTGCAGACGTGCAACTGCTGCGTTGTCCACCGTCCACTCTCCAGCACCCTGGCGATCAAGACGACACTGTGCCACTCTACATGGACAACAAGAGCAGGAGAATACAGTAGTAGAATACCACAAGGAAATTTGCACAACATCACCTTCCACCCATCAGGAATACAACCCTCAACACACCCACCCACACACACACACACACCCACACCCACCCACACCCACACCCACACATCAAACAGCACATGAACTACTTCAGCATGGAATGTAGTTCCCTGGCCAGCTTTGAAACACGACAGGAAGTTTATGTCTCGCAGAATGCAGTTTTCCGGAACCGCTTTCTGATTAAGGCTTACGCAAGGGCAAACATGGATGCAGCTAATGGGATTTCGGTCATTGACCACTTGGTGGTGGGTCTGATCTACTCACCTCCCACCGTTTAGGCGCTCTGCGCCTTGATCCTAGAGGGTGGTGGCGTTCCCACGGCGGATGTGAACCGTGAAATTAATTTTTTAATTTATAAGGGCAAACAGCTGGCTTCAACTTACAGACGAGCATCGCGATGGACAAGACACGACAACTCTATATCATCGGCTAGAATCACATCTAGACAAAGTGGATTAAACACAAACACAAACACACACACACACACACACAAACACACACACACACACACAAACACACACACACACACAAACACACAACGCATTGTGATTCTGCTGTAGATCATAACTCAACGGTGATGATGTCCCTGACCCTTGACGTCAGACAGGTGACTGTTGGACTACAGTACTGTCGGGCGCCGAAGAACGGCCAGGCTAGAATTTCACCAAGTTTTAAGAACGATGTAGGCTGGTTTTTGCAGATAAGAACGGAAACCGTAATCAACACTATACATGTAATGTACACTCAGACGTATGACTCTGCATAAATGTACTTCAAGTACATGTAAGACTGTACCATCGAATAAGAATGAAACTGCGGTGTTCGCTAAAAATAAGAACGGGCTAGGCTGGAACCCTGACCCCCAGTTCTTCGGCGCTCGACAGAACTGTTTGAGGCCAAAACAGGGGTGAGATTCTATTGTATGTATCATACTCGTGTTGATCGTATTGGCCTTAGGACAGTAATGTGTGCAGTGAAGTTGCTTACTTTCAACCGTTTTTTAAAGAAGCCCAGGGGTTGTTGAGCCTGGCCCGGATTCGGGTCCTATCGTATACCCCCCCCCCCCCCACACACACACACACAAATCCCATCCCAGGGGCTTACCAGTGACAGTCTGCACAGTGAGGAAGACCACACCACCAAGCTCAGCACAGTCCTCGGAGTTGCTACCAGAACTACAAGAGAACACACATACACAAACACAAACACCCACACCCACACCCACACACACACAAACACACACAAACACACACACACAAACACACACAAACACACACACACAAACACACACAAACACACACATACACACACATACACACACATACACACACACACAAACACACACACACACACACACACACACACACCAACAGCACAATGCCATGTACAGAAACGGTTAGGCGATGCGGAGACGTGAGATTAATGAGAGCGATGAATACCGTATTATCTCTAATATAAGCACAGTCTCCAATAATAGCACGTCTCCAATAATAGAACACCTTGGGGCGGCATTCAAAAAATAAAGTGCTCAGTCTCCATTATAAGCACACTGTGTAAATTCATTATCTGCACCGGCGAAAAAACCCTGAAATGTGTGTGTCTGACATGAATTTGGCATGGCAACATGCCTCTGAAATGAGGTTGAAATAATAATGGAACAGTCTCCAATAAAGGAACCATTAATAGCACGGAGCGGAGGTACATTGAAAAAATAAAGGACCGTGCTTATATTAGAGATAAGACGGTAGTAGCAATACCCCTCGAGCCCATTGCCATGGATCGATGCTTGTATGTACGGACAAGTGAGGGTTAAGTAACGAAGCAGGATGCTATAGCAGCAGCAGCAGCTCTAAATAACCACCAGCCAGTCAAGTAGACCTACTTTGAAGTATCACATGCACATAGTAGCAGGAGCTGTCATCAGCGTACAGTTTGAATGCCGCAAGGTCGCACGGTGCACGTGCGTAGTATGCATGAGGTAACTAGTCAGACATGAAGGGGGTGACAACGAATAGACAAAGGTCAAACACTATGGCACAAATATGGATCCAGATCTACTGCAGTACTTACTAGGATGACAAGTCTGCTCCAGTGATGTGTCAGGTAGTGAGAAACAAACAGAAACAGACAGAAACAGACGGACACAGGAGAGGGTAGAGTTCAGTTAATGTGTGACGAGCGGTGCCCAGTCATACTACAAAGCATATAAAGTGTCCAGTATTTAACTTAGGCAACACAGGGTTTGGCATATTCTCAGGCAGCACAGAGAGTGCATATACCATGAAGTATCGCACAAGAGTACCCCGTCTTGCGAGGGCGTACCACCTTGATTTTACAGCCAGGGAAAGGAAAATCGTTTGGCAGAGTGCAACGAAGTCTGTACGCTGTGAAAACCTTGGTGTACTAAGGTTACACTTAGCAAATGTTACCGTACTCGTGCAATTAGAGACCCCTCTTGAATAGTGCCCCAGTCTCTAAGAGCCAGTGAAAAAATAAAGCCCTCTCTTGAATAGTGCATGCGTGCATGCATTGAGTCATGCTGCGGACAAAACCTACCGAGGAATCTCTGCGGTGCGGCTTTCACATCAGCGCTGGTAATGCTGTCAATATCCTGCCAAATAAGGTAAACAAGCAAGCAAGCAAAGTGGATTTTACCTCAAATGAATGCTGTACAGCATTGATTTTCAACAAAGACTTCATGGAGAAATACTATAAAATATACCGGTATTTAAAGACAGGAGAATGTGTGCTCTCTGGTCTTCCCAGTTTGGGCTCTCCACGGCACCGCATGCATCTACCAAAGTGACTCGGCCAATTCTTGCACTCTGGAGACGTCAAAGCATTCAGTGCCAGCTGTATACGGACAATGGCTCTGGTCGGCACAGCACGTATGCCGGTACCGTGGAGGTGGCGAAAGTGATGAAAGCGTATTTGTTGAGGACGAGGTTTGTCCAACGCCCAGAGAAATGCCACTGGGTGTAGTACAGGTGGAGCTGCTAGTTGAGTTAGATTATACATCTGGTGAAATTTATGCAATACCCTGATGATGGGCCAGGCCCAACAATTTGGTGTGATGTAAATTTTAATTTTAATCGCAGTGAAGAGACCGTATTTGGAGTTTGGAGTTGAGAAGTGAAGTTTCCGAAATTGATGCATCTAAGACCAGAGTAGAAACACAAGTCAAGCTCATTGCTGAACGCAAGGGCTCTGAGGCTACGTCAGCCCGTGGGCCGTAGAGTAGCGGTCCTTGCTGTGTTGCTTCTTTCCACGGCCGTTGGCCTGGGCCCATTGTGCAGATTGCATACAAGGGATTTTCTCCCCTTGCAATGTGGTTGCTGCGGCCCAGTCTGCAATGACCGTTGTGTTTGTGTCTGTAGAGTATAAAGTAAAGGAACACGCATGCATGTACATACCTGCAGTGTTGCATGCAGCTGTTGAACTTCACTAAGATCACGCAGCGGTCTGCTCTGCAGAATCTCGGCAGCGCGGACATTGCGGCCGTAGAAACGACGATTGAGCATTATGTGCTCCGTGATGAACGTGCCTCTTAGCGACAAGCTCATGCTTAGGCCCTGCACAACATGAGACAGAGAACACATGCACACATGGACACACGTACACACGTACACACACACACACACAAGATACATATGTACATACACACACATACACACACATACACACACACACACACACACACACACACACACAAACACACACCACACACACCACACACACACACACACACACACAAACACACATTGATCAACATGCTTCATCAACAGGGCAATGAGTGTATGCTGGTAAGTCAGTGTCAACTCATCCACACGAGCAAGAGCAATGAGATGGAGCATTCAGAAACAGGCCAAGTGAAGGCCAGATTGACCAGCCGGAGCGCAACAAGCTTGGGGGAACAAACAAATTCACGGTTCGCATGAGACTCAATGATTAAGTTTTTCTGCATCCACGGGGAACAAAGCAGCAGTCAAGTAATATAATATGCACAGATGATGCCTGCTGCCGGTCTTGTGTGGCCATAGCACAGGACAAAGAAGTAAAGACAGCGCAATCACTGCCCCCACTAGGCCTTACCTTGTTGAACGTGTACCAGAAGAGAGGTGCATACTGACTGCCAACAGCATCCTCGTCACTGACCGGACCGGGTAGGAGGTTCACGTCCATTCCCAGCACTAGCACACGCTTGGTGAACGCCTCCATGCCCTCGTCATTGTTGATGACAACAATGATGTCCACACTCTATTATTGCAGTGGATAACAATACATACAAACACATAATAAATAAGGCACAAATATACAAATACACAATGTATGCAACTCCAATCAATACATGTGTTCTGCCAGCTACGCATCTATGCATCTGTCCACTCAGCTGTCCACTCAGTCACTTGGTCATCGCCACGCTCCGAATACAGGTTAACCCATCCATGCACCCTTACCTACGACTCAGATATGCATTCAGTGAAACCTGTGAAACCGCTCAAGGGACCTTCAACATGTGGTCTCTGTTACCAGGTGGTCTCCTTATCCAGGGTCATTTGACTGGAAATAGCATCCCTTGGTCCTGGTTGCAGTGGTCTTTTAAACAGCCTTATCCGAAAGGTGCTGTCCATGAATGCAGGCATGCACACATCTGCTCATTTGTCACGCTTCATCACCACAATAAAAACAATCATTATGTCTCCAGAATGTCAACACTTGCTATTGACTGCGGCAGGAGAGAGAGCAGTAAACATAACCACTGACCTGTGTGCCACCTTCTAGGCCAGCGGACATGCCACCAATCCACAGACCCGTCGGTGCTGACCAGCCGTCTTCGTCACGAACCGTTAGGATACCTAGAGTACACACACACACACACACACACACACACACACACACACACACACACACACACACACCTCAGACATGCCCATCGCGGAAGCGATGATAGCGAACAGCTATGTTAGACATAGCAACTTGTGCTGGGATTACACCATTCAACAGCTTGCAAGGCTGATGAATTGACCGCCACTATTTTTAGCCTGGTAAAAGTCACACACACACACACACACACACACACACACACACACACACACACACACACACACACACACACACGTTTATGCACACACCACACCACATGCACACCACACGCACATGCACGCACACACACACACACGTACACACACGCGCACACGTACACACACGTACACACACACACACAGCCATAGTGAAGTCTGACAACTGAGCCAGGGTGTGTTTGACACCCTTTTGTTTCATTGCTGAATATAGTCAGAGTGGAAACTCATCCTCTCTCTCCCTTTCGTCTCCCTTGCCTCTCAATCAAAGTCAGTCCACAATGGGTCTCTCAAGGAATAACAGAATACCAAGGTATACAACTTACCTGCACCAGAACGTACGCCCAGCACCAATCCGACTTTGTGCATCGACATCACCACAATACCACGCGCTTTGTTGAATACCTTGGCCGGGATCTACCAACGCAGTGACGAGCATGCACACGCGAACACACAAGTACAGCAGACAATGGTAAGCGGAGGACAGGACATCAACAATTCAACATCACACCCAATTGTGATTTAGTGACAAAAGTACATCTCAGTAGCATGAGGCATGCAATTTGTCACATTTTCTAGTAAGATCTTCAAGCTCCGGGGAAATTCCTCTTTGACATGTCGCTTCACTTCAGCTCCCCCAAGCTGCTCAAATGCTTCAGTCTCAGAAATAAACTTAGCGTCTTGCCAGGTATTATCCCGATATGCTTCTCGCACGTCTTCCACGACTTCTTTCAAAAAATGCATGGGGGCTGTATGCTCAAGTCGCAATGTGGGTATGCTGGAAATAGTGATACAATCGTAGTGCAAGGCGAAAAATCAAGGTGGGGCACCTGGAAGAAACGGAGCACTCTGGCAAAACCGTCTATTGGGATATGGCGAAACAGGCAAGCTGCACTCCCCCTAGGGGCGTCTGCAGGAATTTGACGAGCCCCCCCCCCCCCCTCTCTCGTCAAATTCAGACAGCATTGATATTTTGTACCAACATCCTTCAATGCGACGGACCCCACGATAGGCGGTCAGCCTTTGGGTCATCCTAATAAAGTTATTATTATTATTATTATTATTATTTGTAAGAAAGGGTTTGCTCCCCACACCGGAGCTCGCGCTATTCCGCCGACTTTACTTGACACTCCGGTGTGGGGAGCAAACCCTTTCTTACAAATCATCGCCGAAGTCGCAACCACTACTTCGTAATATTATTATTATTATTATTATTACTACATGAGTACCGAACAAGTGCCTTGCACCATGTACATGTATAATTATGTCATCAGTCAATCACTCATGTGCATGCGTGCAGGACTGTTTTTTTATTTTATTTTTAGGCACGAGGATATGGCGCGTGCCCCATGCCCCCATCTGCGCCCCCCCCCCCCCCCCCCCCCCACCTGCACAAATGCACGCACAGCGACAGTGCACAAAGCCCCGGTAACTTACAGATATGCTCTTCAAGATCTGAGTGGCACGTATCACAAACGACTCGAGAGCAGAAACCCTGCAAACAACAACACCACATCGACCAAGAACTATAAGAAAACTTCCACCTAGCGGCCACACGTATCCCTCCATGGGTGTTGCACGCAAACCTCACCATACTGTCAGCACTGTAGTATAGGTACTGGGTGAGAGTAGTCAGTACAGCAGCCTGTCAGCATGCTACTCAGTACTCTTGATACTAGTGAATGAGTAGTGCATACATCTCCATGCACTCCTTTGCACGCACATGCAGGCAGTGCACACATGTAGTGACACGCGCACACATGCACACACGTACACACATACACACGTGCACACACGTACACGCACGTACACATGAGTGCATACCGGCATGTCAACGTGTGTGCATAAGTGAACACAACGTATCCAACTAGTCACGTGTTACTACAGTAGTAGACCACACTGCGCTATCTGTACAGAAAGACAATGGCTGGTCTTTAGACTGTCTATGCTGGATTAAATTAGGAAACACACAAATCATCCACAACGTACTTATCGCGTGACCGCACTAGCGAACGTAAAGTGTTCCCAACCATGTTAGACATCTTGTCCTGAAGGGGGAATAGCACGCGAGCGCAAGATAAACAAACACCATGGAAATATGTACATACATGTACACTAAAGTGAGTTGGAACGTATGCGCCAGGGTTCAACAACTAGCACCATGAGGTACGAGCACCACCGCCATAGCCAGCAGAACCACCACCACCACCACCACCACAGCCAGTGGAACCACAACCACCACCACCAGAGCCAGTGGAACCACCACCACCACCACCACCACCACAGCCAGTGGAACCACAACCACCACCACCAGAGCCAGTGGAACCACCACCACCACCGCCACCACCACCACAGCCAGCAGAACCACCACCACAGCCAGTGGAAGCACCACCACCACCACCACCACCACCACCACCACCACCACCACCACCACCACCACCACCACCACCACCACCACCACCACCACCACCACAGCCAGTGGAACCACAACCACCACCACCAGAGCCAGTGGAACCACCACCACCACCGCCACCACCACCACCACCACAGCCAGTGGAAGCACCACCACCACCACCACCACCACCACCACCACCACCACCACCACCACCACCACCACCACCACCATATCCAGCAGAACCACCACCACCACCATAGCCAGTGGAACCACCGCCACCACCGCCACCACCACCACCACCGCCACCACCGCCACCACCACCACCACCACCACCACCACCACCACCACCACCACCACCACCACCACCACCACCACCACCACCACCACCACCACCACCACCACCACCACCACAGCCAGTGCAGGGGCGGATCCAGGATTTGTCCAAGGGGGGTTCAAGTTTTTCCCACCCTACCCACAATGACGAAATGAGGACATACTTACACAATCATGTATAACAAGTTCACACGTTTGCGTTATCGGTACAGCACTAATTAAAAATGTAACTAACTTCAGTACCCCTATTTTCAACACTCTGCAGCTAAAACATTATTGAAGACACGCAGCACAAGGAAGAAAATTTCAATTTCTTTGCCGCAGAATAGCTAACTGGTACTTTCTCCAGCAGCTCGTCTGTAATAATTGTCCGTAATATTGTACTCCGAGCCGCTCGACGTTGACTCCACTGTACAGTAGATTCCATAAGGCAGACTTCCTGCATCTTTTGTGTCTTAGTCATAATTGTCCCTAGTTCGGAGAAATTTTGATTGTTGGATGATGGGACGTTGAACTTGAAGGTGATTTTCAAAGTTTCGCTCTTTGTTTTACCTTCGACACTAGTGGCTGCACTTTTCTTTGGAGTGTCACCAAAATTCAATGGCAGCTGGTCTTCAGCCTGCCTCTTTTAGACGCTTCGACGAACTCCAAGACAGCTCGAAAAGCACGAGCCGCGACGACAATACAGCACTGCACGGCCACTATTCCCAAACTAGTATTATTTTGAAACTTACTTTCGAAGTTTCCGCAGCAGCTCAACAAATGCATGCACCTCTTTCTCCGAAGCGAACGCGTAGCTGTACATTCTGTGCAGATCTACTTTACTTTTCTACATACAAGACAACAATGACAATGTACAACGTCATGTAGATCTACCTCAGGCTTAGGTGCATAGCTAGCGGACCGCTCTGGCCTGGGCCGACGGGGCCATAGCATGGGGCACGCACGTCGCATGCATGAGCATGGGTTAGTGGTCACACCCGAACTATGGTCGGGAAAAATCAGGGGGGTTCGTTCAGTATTACTCACATCGATCTTCTTGCGAAAGTTACGCAGGTCTGTTTCACTAGTTGTGATTGAGTTGACTTTAGTGGACGATTCGGACCCCGATGGGGCTGACGTTGTTGAAACGGACGTAGTAATACTGTCACTGGATGTTGCCATGGTAGCTGCGGGAATGTTTGGAATGTCAAACGACGTAGCCGTATGGCCGACAGATGGTGAGCGTAGCAGGTACAGCTTTACCTCTGCACAGGACAACAAGCAGACATCAACATGAAAGGTTAGCTACCCTGCCGTACAACTATGCAACACAAACGGCAAGCTGTCTTGCCATACTACAGCTGCGCTCGGTGAAATCCGACCTGGAGTGAATATTTAGCACCCTCAACTTGCATGGCCCTTGACGCTCAGTCCCCTGGAAGTAGCTTGAATGCAGCTGGACGTACGTGCGCATGTAAAAATATACCCGCACACACATACACGCAGGACAATACAAGCAGTGGTACATCAGTCTCCACTTACCAACAGCAAGGCTACGACCCTTGACATTGAAGACCAGACGAGTCGGTTGACTCATCAGGTTCTCTGTTTGGACCGACTAGACGACAAACAGAACACAACAAGGTTGCAAAACAAAACCATTCAGTTTATTCTCAGATCACTCCCCGATGATGCCCTCCTGGGTGAAAACATGGAAACAACCGGTGTACGTGGTGTAGCGCCCTATAGCCGAGGACTCCGTGTGTTGCGAGTTGGAGGTGCAGTGAAAAGAAGACGAGGCTATAACGGAGCTTCAAAGTTCTAAACAAACTTTCAGATTAGTGTACCATAAAAAAGTAAAATGATAAATATGATGAGTAGATTGAGGTGAGGAAGGGATGATGAACTGATCTGCCCAGAGGAACATGTCAATTGCTGAGTATGCTTAGTACTGTCGTATCCATACTATTGACACGTGCCTTTTTAGGCCTCTACGGGACAAGTATGCCTTATTTAGGTGTCTAATTATTTATCTATCTCCCGTAAACGGGTTCATAATCGTCTTTATTTTATGTCTTCACACAAGGCCTGGGGCCTTCCTTATTTGGTATACGCTGTTATTTCCCCACATGGCTCCCGCTCTTTATGCAACAGTTCGTACACATATTTACTACGGTTTGATACGCTATTGCATGCGGGACCAGCAATCTCGTGGCCATGGACTTCCATGGCCGCAACTAGATACTATTGCTATCACCTTCCTTTTCTCTCTCTCTCTCTCTTGCCTTCCGCCTTCAGGCGGAAGCTTCGGCTTTCGTCTGTCTGGCCTTGTGCTCTCAATATCGTCTCTTGAACCAAGTTAGCTCCTTTGGAGATGTGAGTCAACCTGAATGCTGGTGTGAGTGTACGTGTCTGTATATGCCTGAGTGTGTGTGTGAGAGTATGTCTAGGTATATGTGCGTGCGTGCGTAAGAGTAATTCTGTTGGTGGACTCTCGCCAAGTGGCCACCACTGCACGGCCTTGCAATGGGAAGGTTTAGTAAATAAGTTAGTTCATGTCGAACCGCAGCCGTGGGGTCGAACCCCGGGGCCGACCGGATACGACATTTGGCGCAGTGAACAGGATCCGACACCTTGTGTGCTGTCAACGAGAGAGACATTGATGATTATGACATTGTGATGCCCCGGTCGTTCGAATGGACGGGCAGTATGGATTTTCCGCTGCCCGATCCGCGAATGACCGGACTTCTACGAGATCTCAAGGATATCAAGAAGAAGGTATGGTTGTTCTTGGGCTGTTTCTTGGGCTGTTTCTCGTGATCGTAAGTTTGACGACAATTCCACGTGGTGTCGTAAATCCATTATTTTGGTTTGTGTCACTTGGTATGGACATTCGCATTCTGGAAACAGATGTGGAGCGCCGCCAAGTCAAGGGTTGGATCATGGCGTCAATGGAGAATTTGACCTGTATGACGAAGCTGGCACAGTGGCAGCAGTTTTCCTGCTGTCCTTGTGGTTTGTGTTTTTTTTGTGGTTTTGTGTTTGTGACCTTATATGGTTCAGCAGCTTCTCATGCTCGTGCAGCTATTGTACCTGAAGCCATTGCTGTAGGGTTTCTACCGCCCCATCGGTGGGAGTGGAATCGACGCCCCTACAGTCTGATCCTCGCTGGTCCCCTGACCTTGTATTGCCGGTAAGGAGGAATTGAAAAAAAATACACCAGTCTGTATTTGTTGCAAATTGACGCATTTTGCAGCACTTGCTACCTCTGGGCATGTGGCTGATTGCAGACTGATTATTGCTTGATTATTGCTGAGCCCTAGGCCTTGCGAGTTCTCAGAAGAAACCTATGAATTAGCCTCTGGGATGTAGCTGATGCTATTACCGCTCTTTAGCGACGAAATGGCTCTAGTCTAGTGCCCTTTTCTGCGGGTTCTCAGTCTGTCGGAGTACTTACTCTGAGAGTTGTCATTATTAATTAACAAAAGACGGGAGGTAGTTTGCATCTGCTTTTGTAGATTTTCCCGGGAAGTGGAACCCTGGGGTTGAAGTCAGTATCTGCAAAACTTAGACTGCTACAGAAAACAATAGCCTGATCTATGTGTTCTGTCTTCATTGAACATACGAGTGAGCGTGCGGACATGTTGGTGCCTGGAGCGGTGAATGGATGTCCAGTGGACGCTGTGATTGATACAGGATCCGCCGCTACATTGTTGTCAGAGGATTTTGCCGACCGCCTACCTAAGGAGCTGGAAAAGGAAACCTCTGACCAAGGCCCGAAGTTGATTGGCCCCAACAGGCAACCACTAGAAGCCGTGGCATCAGCAATTGTTCAGTTGGAACTCGGAGATGCAACCTGTTGGCACCGGGTAAGAACCACGTGATTGTATTGTTGGCCGGGACGTATTATCCCACATTCCTTGCACCATTTCGTCGGGACAAGGGCGAATGTTCTTCTCTACCTCCCCCGCCTCAATCAGTACTGTGGGTTCGGATTATGGAGTGTTGAAACTGAAATCTAAAGTGACATAGTTGGTCTTTGACCGCCTCTTGAAGGCAGATCTGTGGTTGAAGCCCAGTACGTGTTTCTTGTTCCGCACAAGTGTTGAGTTCCTGGGCCACATTGTTACCCGGGAGGGGGTTAGGACCGACCCGGGTAAGATCGAGAAAGTCAGAAACTGGCCTGCCCCTGAAGCAGTTGGAGAAGTGCGTGGTTTCTTGGGATTCTGTGGGTATTATAGGCGGTTAGCCCAAGATTTTGCCACCATTGCCCGCCCCTTGTACAGCCTGACGAAAACTGGCCAAGTGTTTTTGTGGACTCCTGACTGTGAAACCGCTTTCCTGAATCTGAAGACAGTGTTGACAACCGCCCCAGTACTAGCTTACCCCAGGTTTGGGCAAGATGCATCACATTTTCTGGTAGACGTAGATGCTAGTGGACTAGGGTTAGGAGCAGTGCTGTCTCGGGTTCAGGAAGGTCTGGAACGGCCGATAGCGTATGCTAGTCGACTTCTGGCCGATACAGAAACACGGTACGCATCCACGAAAAAGGAATTGTTGGGTGTGTGGGCTGTGCGACATTTTCGTTGCTACCTGCTTGGTAAACAATTTGTGATTCGTACTGATCATCGTTCTCTAGAACACTTGGCTAATTTCAAAAATCCACCGGCGATTGTGGCTCGCTGGCTGGAATTTTTGTCTGAATCTGAGTTCACCATATTGTACAGGGCAGGTCGATCGCACGCTAACGCTGATTCATTGTCACGCCGCCCTGACGCTTCGACGACGCTGTTCGTAGGGGCCATGAACAACGACGTTGGCAACATCCCCACACCCCTCATCCGCCGTTTCAACTGGCCGTGGTCAAGATGGGAAACGGAACAGGAGAAGGACCGAGATCTCGCCCAAGTAGTGTCCTGGCTAGGTATGGACTCTCCGCCTTGCCCACAGGACATGATGGGTAGCAGTCCTGAGGTACGTATTTTGTGGAAAAATCATGAAATGCTGGTTCATCATGAGGGGGTGTTGTGCCGTCGTTGGGAGGACCCTTGCCCTGGTAAGCCGTCTATCTTGCAAGTCGTTGTTCCCCGACATTTACGTTCTTTGGTTTTGCAAGAGTATCATGACCAGGGGGGACATACGGGTTCTACACGCCTGCAGAAGAAACTGACGCAACAATTTCACTGGGTAGGCATGAAGAAAGATGTCTTGGATTGGGTTGCAAATTGTTCTTCCTGTAGCCAGTTGAAGCGTCCCGTAGGCAGAGGGTCTGGCGCTCCACTACAGTCTTCCTGGACGGGGTATCCTTTTGAGCGAGTAGCGATGGATTGGATCCCCAATTTACCGGAGACAGCGGAAGGGAACCGCCATATTTTGGTTGTAGTTGACTATTTCACTAAATGGGTGGAAGCTGTTCCACTTCCGAGAATGGATGCTTCCACTATTGCTTTGGTGTTTGTCAATGAGTTTGTGTCACGTTTTGGTGCTCCTGATCGGTTGCATACCGATCAGGGCAAAAACTTTGATGGCTCTCTGTTTCGCAGTGTTTGCTTTCTGCTTGGCATAGATAAGACCAGGACAACTGCGTACCATCCACAGAGTGACGGTCTGGTTGAAAGATTCAACCAGACGCTTGAGCGTGGCCTGGCGCACTATGTCTGCCGGAATCATCGAGATTGGGACATCAAGTTGCCAGCCTTCTTGATGGGATACCGCTCGACGCCGCAGACTAGTACCGGCTACAGTCCAAGCTATCTGCTCTTTGGTCGGGAGCTATGCCTACCTCAAGACTTGGCATTTGGATTACCGCCAGGAGCAGCATCCGCAGTAGCGTCCCAGCCGGAATTCGTGAGTGCTCTCCGCCGACGCTTGGAGGACGCTCATGCGCAGGTTCGGGAGCACTTGGGCAACGCGCACCGCTATCAAGCGCATATCCATGATCGCAACGCTAAGGCTGTGACGTTTGTAGCTGGTGACGCAGTGTGGCTTCTGGTGCCGGCCATTCCGACGGGTACAACCGCCAAGTTTTCTAGACTGTGGCACGGACCATACCTAGTCGAGGAGAAGCTCTCCGCCGTCACCTACCGCATCAAGCTGTCTGAGCCCACGGCACGTCGGCTGATAGTGCACGTCAACCGGCTGAAAAGTTGCCATCATCGACCGAGTCGGCTGCAGGAGGTCCACGAGCAAGATGAGTCGGACCCACCGCAGCCCATGGCATCCACCCTGACTGCGTCCTACCAGCCTGATGCCACTGATGCCGCCGCCCGAGACGAGGAGGACACCGCTCGGGTATTTGACAGTGCTCCGCCAGTTGGCGTGATGGAAAGGCGAACCCCGCGTTCCCGCCATCCGCCCCAGCTGTTTGGGAGTCCTGTGTGGCATGAGTAAGTGACTTCAGTGGTATTGACTGGATTGGTTGTGGCCAATATTACAGCTAGTCTTTGAACAGTTTTTTTTTATAAGAATTTCAATTTGACCTGCACTCGTTTAGTTAAATTGTTAGCCATAATCTTAGTCTAATTTATTACGTTACTTATAACACGAGGACGTGTTCTTTTCCGTGTAAGCGGGGGGATATGTCGTATCCATACTATTGACACGTGCCTTTTTAGGCCTCTACGGGACAAGTATGCCTTATTTAGGTGTCTAATTATTTATCTATCTCCCGTAAACGGGTTCATAATCGTCTTTATTTTATGTCTTCACACAAGGCCTGGGGCCTTCCTTATTTGGTATACGCTGTTATTTCCCCACATGGCTCCCGCTCTTTATGCAACAGTTCGTACAGTCAAATCTGTCGTAAGCGACCGCCCCTTGGTGCAAGAAAAAGCGGTCGCTTACGGCAGATGGTCTCCTACGGCAGATGTATGGTAAATCCGGCATACCAGGTATATGCTTCCATGTACTCAAATCGACGAGAATAATGTGATTTTTAATATCATTTTATTGGATATTCAACGACGACCATACCCATAGTACGCGTATGCGACACGGCAGTAGATCGACACTGCCTGGACTTGAGAGCTACAGCACAGCCTCAGTACAGGCCAGGCGCCAGTCGATCGCACTTGCAAGACAGCGCATTTTCACACTTTGCAGGTGACAGCGCACTGGCAAGTACAGTTTCGCACCTGACTGAACCTCGGTCGCGGTCGCTTACAGCAGATTTGAATGCAGCCACCGTGCATGAAATCGCGGTCGCTGGTCGCGCACAGCAGATGGTCGCTCTGGACAGATCAGATTGTGAAACCGTCGGTGCACGGAAAATCGGTCGCTAACGGTAGATGGTCGCCTACAGCAGAGGTCGCTAACGGCAGATTTGACTGTACACATATTTACTACGGTTTGATACGCTATTGCATGCGGGACCAGCAATCTCGTGGCCATGGACTTCCATGGCCGCAACTAGATACTATTGCTATCACCTTCCTTTTCTCTCTCTCTCTTGCCTTCCGCCTTCAGGCGGAAGCTTCGGCTTTCGTCTGTCTGGCCTTGTGCTCTCAATATCGTCTCTTGAACCAAGTTAGCTCCTTTGAAGATGTGAGTCAACCTGAATGCTGGTGTGAGTGTACGTGTCTGTATATGTCTGAGTGTGTGTGTGAGAGTATGTCTAGGTATATGTGCGTGCGTGCGTAAGAGTAATTCTGTTGGTGGACTCTCTCCAAGTGGCCACCACTGCACGGCCTTGCAATGGGAAGGTTTAGTAAATAAGTTAGTTCATGTCGAACCGCAGCCGTGGGGTCGAACCCCGGGGCCGACCGGATACGACAGTACCGTAAAAGCCCCTGTATACGCCCACTCGAAATTACGCCCACCCTCCGTGTACACGCCCAGTCAGGGGAAGTCAACACTTTTGTTTCAAAATAGCGCCCATGCCCATGTATACGCCCAGGTATGCCGGAAACACCAGTACATGTACAGGTACTGATACCCAATACTCACTGCTATCCCCAAGTATACACCCGGTTCCAAAATAATGCCCGGTTCCAAAATAACGCCCGTGCACTTGTATACGCCCAGGAAATCGAGGCTGCTCTTCTATACGCCCGGGGCCTATACACGGGCTTTACGGTACCACACTGACCTTTGCTGTTGACCAGATCTCACGTCCATCATCAGTATTTGCCTTTAGGATGAGCTGAACCTGGGACAAGGACAGACAGACAGACAGATACAGACAGACAGACACACACATACACACACAGATGGACAGACAGGCACACAGATGGACAGACAGGCACACACATACACACACAGATGGACAGACAGACAGACAGATACAGACAGACACACACATACACACACAGATGGACAGACAGGCACACAGATGGACAGACAGGCACACAGATACAGACAGACACACAGATACAGACAGACAGACAGACAGACATGCACACACACAGACACAGACACACACACACACACAGATGGACAGACAGACAGACAGACACACACACACACGCGCACACGGATGAACACAGACACACAAGCACAAATAATCAGCGACACACTAGCCAAGGCAAACAACACGTTATGGACATCTATAGCGATACAGCATAGCATGGAAATGTCGGGGGTGGAACGAACTGCTTGCCTAGATTCTCTAGGGCAATCAGTCAGAGAATATACCCCAGCATTACTATTGGAAGGATTCAGGTTGACAGCCAGACCTGGACATGGTTTTCACGAGAGAGAGACTTGCCGACACAAAGGACCAACGGACAAACAACAAGAACTAGATAACAAGGCTGACAAGACCTCTCTCCCGCACCACACCGACTGCCAAAGCATCTCACTTCCGCCAAGCACACCGCAGCACAAAGCGAAACGTTCAGATATTTTACAAGGCCGTTTACGGTACGTACAGCTAAAAGCAGAAGAACAAACAGGATAGGATTTCACCAAGCACGCACAGCATACCAATGTATACACGGTGACTCAACTGTGCATAGACAGTACCGTAACAGTCCGTAAATAAGTACAGTACCTAGAAGTTTAGAAGTTTCCACAAAATTTGAGTCACATGACAAATATATGAACTCTACTCTATAGCGCTGCTGCAAGTGCTGGCTTACTTTCTCTGAGAGAGATCGAATGAGCAGAGTGCGCCGTCCGTCGCCGGTGAATGGTGCCAGCCAGCATGTTAGTCTCATGTCGGCGCGGTGTACAGACTGCACCAGTGGGGTCTGCACGGTGGCCGCCGCCGCTACCGACATACCCGCCAGTGGGATCTCCACGTCCTCGTCCTCCACCACCTCAAACGGTGAGTCCTCGTCCATGTCTATAGGGCCTGGTCGGCGGCAACACAACACAGCAAATGGGCCATCACCATCAGCATCGGCAAATGGGCCATCAGCATCAGCAAACGGGCCATCATCACATGTGTCCTCAGCAGCAGCATGGGCAGCAGCAGCAGCAGCTGGAGTATTTATTATTTTACTTGGGGTGAACCCAGCAGGCCGATGGCTTTCTTTCAAAGTTACAGAGTGCCTATAGTGTGTGTGTGTACTGTGTATGTGTGTGTGTGTGTGGGGGGGGGGGGGGTGCGTGCGTGCGTGCGTGCGTGGATGCCATGGCCCTGTATAGATAGTACTACTCACCAATACCACTATAGTACTGCACACATTCACTATCAGCCTGGCACCTACCTCTACCGCAGCCCCTCATCAATGCCCATTAGAGTATTGTTCTCTTCCTTTTGATTACGATAAGCTAACCTCTCTGTCGCCGGACCTAGACTATCCATTACCATAGAACTGTCGTCTATTGCCTCTGTTGCCGGTCCCCTGGTCTGCTGTTCCGCTACTCCAATTCATGATTAGCAATAGTTAGTTTAGCGCAGCTCACAGCTCGTTCGCTGCTATCACTACCCTACCTTCCAATTCCCCGATCTCTATTCTTTCCTTTACTCTCTTTTACTATATTAGAGCTTGCTTTCCCTTTTAGTCCTTTAGAGAGAGTTTGACCCAACTGAGTGAGCGCAACATCTTTCCTCACTATTGAACCTGAACTGAATCCACAACTAGCTGCTTGTGCTTTGTGTTGTCCGTTACGCTTGGGTTTGGGGCTAAGAAGTGCACATATATTTTGTGCCAACGGACTTCGGGTTACGGAGTTACGTAGAGACGACACTCAGCTAGCCTTAGGCCACGACATGTACATACGTTGATGAACAGGCAAGGAGCGGAACGAGCTTGCTGTTGGCGAAGACTTGAGACTTCCCGTTGAGTCTTGCATGATGGAACCCTGCGTTGTCGGGAAGTGAGCCTGTTTGTCACAAACAACACACACAGAAACCAAAGCAAGAAAAATGGTGAAGCAACATCTGACGTCATGATGTCTATGTGTTCTTGTGTTGTAAAGTACAGAGAGGAACAACAGTAGTAGAAGCAGAGGTTTGCCTTCTTAGTAAGTTACAATACCACAGCTGACATCTGACTGAAGGGGCTGGGAATGGGATAGCCACGATCAAGTACAGCATGTCCACACTGCCTCATAGCATAGCATATGTGTGAGCCGGTAATTCAGCGAGGGTTGCTATTAAAATTGTGCTCCATTCCTCTGGGTGTGTGTGTGGGGGGATGTGAATTAGGTTGCGTTTGGTTGGGCATTTTCAGAATTTAAATGACAACCATTCTGGAATGGAAATGGGTAAGAATCACCTGACCAAACAAACGCGCCAGAATCAACTAGGAATCACTTGACATAACAATTCCTTGATGTCGTTGTGGAACGGCGGCTCTCTTCTCTTTTACCCGACTCTAGTTTCCTTGAGATAGTCAAGGTACTTCTGAGGTTACGTTTGGTTGGTCACATTCCCAAATGGGAATCACTTGGAATCACTCGGAATCATTCTCGCCCGTTTGGTTGGTCAAAAAAGTGCGTTAGGTTGGTCACATTCCACATGATTCCAGAATGGGAATCGCTGAGAATGATTCTTTTTGGAGAATGATCATTCCACCTCACATGCTGGAATGGGCATTCTCATTCCGGAATCAAAAATGATAATGGCTGCGACGAGCCAAACAATGTAGCAACAGGTTCAAGTGCCTCAAATCATGCACTCAGAAGTACCTTGACTCTCTCAAGGAAACTAGAGTCGGGTAAAAGAAAAGACAGCCGCCGTTCCACAACGACATCATGGAATTGCTATGTCAAGTGATTCCTAATTGATTCTGGCGCGTTAGTTTGGTCAGGTGATTCTTGCCGATTCCCATTCCAGGATGGTTCTCATTTACATTCTGAAAATGCCCAACCAAACGCAACCTGAGTGCATGATTCGAGGCACTTGAACCTGATGCTACATTGTTTGGCTCGTGGCAACCATTATCATTTTTGATTCCGGAATGAGAATGCTCATTCCAGCATGTGAGGTGGAATGATCACTCTCCAAAAAGAATCATTCTCAGCGATTCCCATTCTGGAATGGGACCAACCTAACGCACTTTTTTGACCAACCAAACGGACGAGAATGATTCCGAGTGATTCCAAGTGATTCTCATTTGGGAATGTGACCAACCAAACGTAACCTTAGTTTTACATGTTATGTTGCAAGCCATTCAGAATGCAGCCCACGCTGGCCCATGCACAATGCAACATACACTGTGGATTTGATTGGAACCCGGGGAGGCAACTTACCACCAGTATTCCAATAGGACCCTCCACTTCCTGTGGCACAAGAGACAGAGAGGAGATACATGTACGCCATCAGCAAGGTTCAGCACTAGGCACAACACCAAACTGCCCAGCAAGGTTCAGCACTAGGCACAACACCAAACTGCCCAGCAAGGTTCAGCACTAGGCACAACACCAAACTGCCCAGCAAGGTTCAGCACTAGGCACAACACCAAACTGCCCAGCAAGGTTCAGCACTAGGCACAACACCAAACTGCCCAGCAAGGTTCAGCACTAGGCACAACACCAAACTGCTCAGCAAGGTTCAGCACTAGGCACAACACCAAACTGCCCAGCAAGGTTCAGCACTAGGCACAACACCAAACTGCCCAGCAAGGTTCAGCACTAGGCACAACACCAAACTGCCCAGCAAGGTTCAGCACTAGGCACAACACCAAACTGCCCAGCAAGGTTCAGCACTAGGCACAACACCAAACTGCCCAGCAAGGTTCAGCACTAGGCACAACACCAAACTGCCCAGCAAGGTTCAGCACTAGGCACAACACCAAACTGCCCAGCAAGGTTCAGCACTAGGCACAACACCAAACTGCCCAGCAAGGTTCAGCACTAGGCACAACACCAAACTGCCCAGCAAGGTTCAACACTAGGCACAACACCAAACTGCCCAGCAAGGTTCAGCACTAGGCACAACACCAAACTGCCACAGTTGCATACTCCTGGGGTTGACTGTTATGTGAAGAAGTTGGTGTGATTTCGGCGATACTGTAAACTGCCTAATGCTTGCTACGTATTAACCATCGTGAAATCAAACTTCAACAGTGGGAGTATATGTGTGACCACAGTGGCCAGCGAAAATTTGCCATCGTAAATTCGTCGGTTCTGAAAGCGCCTACTGGGAGCAGCAGCGACGATTTTTCTCTCCCTCCGATCCACTTACTGGTGTGGACTGGCAAGACATGGCCAAGACGGCGAAGTGGATAGATGTACCACTGTATTGACAGTTATTTGGATGTCATCCGACATGGGGTGTGTGGTCAGTGGATGAGATAGGTAGCGACCCCGAGGACAACAGTGTCACTGCCAGCTATGCTACCTCCATCTTCAGCAATGCTGCAACATCAGTCATTGCAACGTCACCTTTCCCAGGAATGATGACTGGCACAACTTCTGCCGTGGTGGTGGCCTGGCATATGCAAAACTTCCTAAGCTGGTTGTGTTTCTCAATACAATTGTATAGCCGATGGTAACGCGGACGTGTGAACTTCTTTTACTTTTTTTACAACTTCTGCCATAGGTCTTCCCGTCGCCGTGTCTGCGTCGACAACAGGTACAGCTCCCTGAACTCTGGACTCATGTGTCGAGAGAGGCCCAGTAAAACTGAGCTGGCGGCCACACAGTTGGTCCGGCCATGGACCGCCACCCCTGCTAGGACACAAACAAAAATGTGATGCGTACAACGCTGTCTACTCTCACCGTCTCCTCTGGTTCATCTCCATGCCAGATGCTGTTCATGTCAATCAACCAGCGCTGTGGATGCACCATGTTGAGCTGAGAAAAGAGTGTAGGGATAGGACACAGAACAAATGATTCAGGATCTGACACTCGCATGCTGAGCCAATAATACATGTAAACAGGAAAGGGGCATAAGGATACGAGTAAAGAGTAGCTGTCCATCACTGTAACTAGATACTATACGCAGTCAGGAAGTGCAACAACTAGGCACCAAACTGACAAGATCTGACAGTTAATTTAACAGCTAGGGCCCATGTTTTCTGCGGCTGAAATGCACTCCACTCCACACACACACAAGCAATCAAGCACAAACGCTTAGAACAAATCTCTCACCTTCAAGCTGTCTCGGATAAGATTGTCAAGAAACGTCCTCAAAACAGGAACGTCATTCATTTGTAGAAGGTTGAGCACCTACAACACCCACACCCACACCCGCCCCCACACACACCAGGACACACAAGGACACCATGAAGCGGGGTTAACCACCAGGTGACAACATGACAAACACAGCAGGCACATGGTGCAAATACGACACTACAAGTAATTCAACGCAAGGTTGTGACTAAAAAAATTGTTTTGACTAAATTTGCGTAGAAAGTGATCATGACATGCATGCGGACAGTGGAACCAACATGGCCCACATCATGTGACCCATAGATGCATGGATTGAGCGGAGTTGGAACCAACATGGCCCACGTCATGTGACCAATAGATGCATGGATTAAGTGGAGTTGGAACCAACATGGCTGACGGGTATGGTCATGTGACAGATGTGAAACCACTCCATAGAAGATATCTATATTCATCACAAACTGGCCAAGCAGCATCAAGATATTAGAGAGGTTAACCCTTTGTGTACGGACTGTACAACTTTCGATCCCCTGGGATCGAAACTTTTCAAAATTTCAATCGATCGTAACTCAGTCGTTCCTGGGTTATATCCGAAAACTAAAATATGTAGGTCAAAGAGAAAACTCCCAGCTGTCCATTGAAACAATCGCTGAAGCGCTCGGATGTGTGGTTCCAGAGTTACGAAGCTCGAAAGTCGAATTGCGGCAAATGTCGCTCAATAGCCGCTCGCGCAAATTTGAATGAGGGATTTCCCCATCATTCTGGGCATGCAGTGACGTAGAAACACGTTCAAAATGGTAAACGGACTCATGGCAGTTTGTGAATTTTTTTGAAGTAACAGTTAGTTGTTACGAGCAAGGAGAGCGAAATGGCTGATGCAAGACGACTTCTGTCGGAATATTGGCATTGCAGCTAAGACGCTGGGCTGTAGCGCTGGCGTTTTGACCTTCGTGGTGGCAAGCGTGGGCGCAATGTGTTCCTCTTGCGACGAGCTTTCCAGGAAGCCCAAGATTGAAAAAATCGTCAACAGGAGACTAAAGTTATGACCCAGATAATTATAGAATTTGAGGTGAGTCTAGATCAAATTCAGTTTGTGTACAATTTTTTCAGTACATAAAGGGTTAAGATGCACGTCATTTCCGACGCGACGCGCAATTTCACGTCAAATTTGGCGTAAAACTCCAAATTTCGACGTGAGCTGCAGGTCACTCGGGGAGCCAAAAATAATGCGAGCTCAACTTTCGCGTCATGTCAGAAATAGCGTGCATCTTAACCTCTCTAATGATTACCTTGGACGAGAAATGAAAGTCTGGCTGACCGGCGAAGGATATCCACATCTTCTCTACGTAAGGAATTTTTGCCTGGAAGCGGAACTTCATCAGCATCTTGCCCTTCAGGATGAGATCTCGTACCTGCAAACAGCAAGCAGGCATGAAAAGAGATCGGCAGCAAATGGAGAAAATTACAACATGAACGCCAGAGGGATACCGTATTTTCCGGAGTATAGTGCGCACTTCAGACGTGTTATTTTAGGCCCTAAATCGCAGGTGCGCACTATGCTCCGAATATGAAATGCATGTACTTCAATGAAGATTGAAGTGCGCACCCCCAATAAAGATTGGGGGTGCGCGTTATACAAAGGTGTGCACTATACTCCGAAAAATACGGTAAGCAAATTTGCAAATATACACACACATACACACACACAGCTTACTGCTACAGACACCACACTCAAACAGAGTGGAAGATATCAACTCACACAACACATAAACTACTCTCTGTTGTGATCTCGAACTCGTCAGTCACTGAACTGATTTTATTGTAAAGAAGACACGAACTTATAGAGTGTGAAGAAGAGTATAGCAGATAGAGAGCGGTGGAAGGAGAGCCACTGGACAGCTGGATAGTGTATCAATAAGCGCACGAGGGGAAGGCTAGACAGTATGTCTCTAGACGTCAATAGCTATTGTACGAAAGGCCAGTCAATAGTACTTAAGAGTGAAGTCAACCACAACACAGACAATAGCTTCAGACAATCATGACAGGCATGATACGGATGATATAACATCTCCCCTTTCAAGCAAAGAGTGAAAACAGAGGGCAAAGAGGCCAAAGAGAACTGGAGCATTTGATACTAGAGCCAGCAGAGAAAGAGCGCAACCATGCGTTATGTGGTAGGAGTGTGAGCACAAAGAGCAAGACGCAGAGATCACAGTGCGACTCTACGAGTACAGAATACAAGTCATGTAGAAAGTACATGGAGTTGCATGGAGAGTCCATGTCAGCATGGCACTCACGAACAGCATGACTATTTGGTGCTGTGATGGTACTTACAGTAACACCACCCACGGATTTCTGACTTGTGTCACGTTGGCGCTGTTGCACGTTGACACACGCGGAAGTGACCAAGTAACAAACGGTTAGTTTCTTGCGAGTCTTTGGCTGTAGCTGGGCAATCACGCCGAGGGTGAGCTGCACCACCACAGACTCGATGGATCGTTACTACACTGAGGCAACGGTGTCGGAGGTCGAGCAGTACGACGTGTTGTCTGAGGTTTCCGCCGCGTTTGCGAGGGGCGGTGAACCCGGGAGAGACTTTCGGAGCGCCATCTCTGTCGTCTCCGTTCGCAGGTAAGATTCGGCCTGCTCGGCAGTTGTGATAGCGGTCTGATGCGCTTGACGGAGGAGGAAGACTTGGGCATCGGCCGGGAGGGCCACGATCAGTTGTTCTCGAATGAGGAGGTCATTGACGTCGTCCGAGGACTATGCAGGAGCTGCAATGCGACTTACAGAGGAGCTGCGACCGGTAGGAACGCGGAGGCAGGGAGGCTGCTTAGAGGCAGACGGACGGATTCTGCGTAGAGGCAGACGGACGGTATCTGCCGTGAGGCAGACGAACGGTTTTTGCAATGAGGCAGAATTGCTAGAGAGAGCCTGAGTGAGAGGGCTAAAACGGGTGAAGAGGAGTACAGTTTGAGGACTACATTGCAAGCAACTCAGCTGGATTCGTAATCAAGCCGCTTCTGACACCATGTTGTGATCTCGAACTCGTCAGTCACTGAACTGATTTTACTGTAAAGAAGACACGAACTTATAGAGTGTGAAGAAGAGTATAGCAGATAGAGAGCGGTGGAAGGAGAGCCACTGGACAGCTGGATAGTGTATCAATAAGCGCACGAGGGGAAGGCTAGACAGTATGTCTCTAGACATCAATAGCTATTGTACGAAAGGCCAGTCAATAGTACTAAAGAGTGAAGTCAACCACAACACAGACAATAGCTTCAGACAATCATGACAGGCATGATACGGATGATATAGCACTCTCAACTCCACACATTCATAGGTACAGTAAAACTAGAACAAGACAAACTCTCGTATAATTTTTCCACCAACGACCATACCACAACTGCACTCTCCAGCACCCTTTCGACACGTTGCCACAGCACACCATCAGCAAAGCGACACATCCGTTGGTACTGAATTCCTTCATGCAGCTGTTTCGAGTATAAAACTCTCGTCGGTTATTGTGGCAATGTGTCGAGGTCGGCTGGAGAGCGCAGTTATGGTGTGGTGCTCGATGAAAAAGCCTCTCCAGAGTTCTTTAGAAACGAATCCTTTAATCCAAGATGGGAATGAGCTAGTTTTGTATTCGTTTGAAAGCGTGAAAAGGTCTGCCATACCTGTAAGGGCACATTGACTTTAACCGGATGAAGTGTTGCTGTCATGTCCCACTGTAGACCTGGCAGGAGAAAGGATACATCGATCAGGAGATCCATCTGCAGGCGAACAAATAAGTGTGACGCCCACCCGCATCCACATCCGCGTGAACACCCACATACAGGCATACACACGCACATACACATGCGCACACACACACATACACCGAAGCAGATAGAAAGCCACCACAGTTCACTCCTGGCTCACCTGAGCATTAACCAACTACCGTCCCCACCCTCCCACTCTCACAGTGCAAACTTTCTGAGGTAACCATTCAAGAATATGAATACACAATCTTTTGAAGAAGAAGAAGAACCACGGAATGTGAATACACAAAATTAATGTTCCTACAATTCCACGTCCATGGTGTAAGCATGCATGCATGCATCTTTTATTTTTCAACCTCCCTCAAACTCGTAGTTTTATCGGACACATGCATTTACAGAAGACTGCTGTTATAATTCGAAGACAATGTTGGTTCATGGAGCATCAGCAATTAAATCAATATACCCACAGCACAGATTTACGCAACCTCCCTCCAACTCATACTTTTGTCAGATACAAGTCATGCATTTACAGGAGACTGATTTCATAAGTTAGAAACAATGTTGGTCCGTGGAGCATCAGCAATTGTACTCACAGTGCATACAAAGATGTGCTGCACATACTGAATCTCACCTCCAGATTTCCAGACTTGCGCGGTGACAGCACCCACACATGGTTGATCTCCGGCGCTAACGGTCCCAGCTCCAACCTGAAGAGAAGAAGAGAGTTGTGAGTTATGCCTGGAAAATCTCTCAAGACTACAGAGCACACACACACTCACACCCGCCACTCATGTAAACACCGGTGGTATGGCGAGGGAAGTGGGCCACAAAACTAGAAGCTGCATGGTATCTCATACCCCCCCCCCCCATGGCTGGCAAACGCCCCCTCCTCATCTATATTGGCACTGATTCATCTTTAGCCACTGGAAGGTGTAATAATAATAATAATACAACAGCTATGCAGCAGGGGAAACTCTAGTTACCGTATTCCCAGAGTATGAGAGAGAGGGAGAGAGAGAGAGAGAGAGAGAGAGAGAGAGAGAGAGAGAGAGAGAGAGAGAGAGAGAGAGAGAGAGAGAGAGAGAGAGAGAGAGAGAGAGAGAGAGAGAGAGAGGAGAGAGAGAGAGAGAGAGAGAGAGAGAGAGAGAGAGAGAGAGAGAGAGAGAGAGAGAGAGAGAGAGAGAGAGAGAGAGAGAGAGAGAGAGAGAGAGAGAGAGAGAGAGAGAGAGAGAGAGAGAGAGAGAGAGAGAGAGAGAGAGAGAGAGAGAGAGAGATGAGAGAGGGAGAGGGAGAGAGAGAGATCATCACACTCACCCTTGTGTCGTGAACGAATCTACCCACGTTGGCTTATTGTAGTCGAGGAAATGCTGCAGCTGCTGAGAAATCTGCTGCTCCATGGATGCGCGGTACGATGTCCATATCCGCACCAGCGTGTGCGACTAAAACAACGCCAGCAAACAGATCGGCGACATGCAAACGCGCACGCACAAGTACACGAACACGTACATTGTACACAGATGCACACAATAGAAGGTCATGTTTGTGTGACAGTGCTCTCATGGTGTGAGCAACAAGATGATAAGATTGTAACATGGAAAATGTGGGTGCAAGTTACCCTTTCATACCTTGTGCATGGTGTAGTGAGTACACATAACAGCAGGAAACATGCGTTAGTGGCCATCAAGTTGGTGCGGTGATGATCAGATCAACAGGACTAACCCCGGCAGGCCTGTCCATATACTGTAAAACATGTAATTTTAGGTGCATTAAAATTTCGGTGCCAGGGACCTGCTAGGTTTCCGGTGTAATGTAGAAATAGGTGATCGGCATTCCCGTCACATACAGTGCATACTCTAGTGCGTTTTAGGCGTAATTTAAATATAGGTGCCTGGTTTCTCTAACGAAATCGCCGAAATTAAAGTTACATCAAAAATTACATGTTTACAGTACATGTATGTGCAGTCAGAGCAAGTGAACTCCGCACCCATGTACTTTTCCCACTTTGCAACGTGCTGATCTCGATGACCGCTCATACACCTGCACTGTAGAATGGGCATGGTCTCAGTACAGTCAGACCTGGCTTATCCGGTCCTCTTTTATCCGGATCCCTCGCCAACCGGAAGACATCATTGGTTACCGATTTACAGCATACGTCATGCATACATACAGTGTGTGTGTTCGACTATCCGGTTCCCTCGCCTAGCCGGATATTTTTGTTGAAAATGGATGTGTGCGGTTAAGCGAGGCCCCGCTGTACGAATAACAATGCAAGTGTATATCGGACCGGATTACCCCTGCCAAAGCAGTACACGCCATCTCACACTGCAAGTGGAGAAGCCCCCTTGCACACATCTACATGTATACACGAAGACAGGAGGCAGGACTGGCGGAAGCAGTGTTTGATTGGTCCGGCTATAGCCTAGCCTCTTGATTTGTGCATGCCAAGGATACATGACCTCCTCAGCCGTAAACACGCGTTGCTGGCCAAAAAGGCGGTCCGGGCATGGCTTGACTGGTTCCACCGGGCTTGCTAGGCACAGATCCAGACCCAGAACTACAGCATATCGGTGCACAACACCCAGACCAGCAACAAACATGCCGTGCAACATGCTAGTCTCTTCATAAGAATGCCATATACCAGTATCAATCTCAACTGTGGTGTTAGCTAAGACTATGCGATTGTGAAGGGGGGGGGGGGGGCAATCTACAAAGTGTATGGACTATACTGAATCGTGTAGCATCCGGTATCATTTTTTTTAACTGCAGTATAATTTCTTTTCAGTGCTTGAGGTTATCAATAGATGTTCCTGAGTATAAATTATGTACATGACTGTATAACCAAGAGGAAACTCGGTCTACCTACCAGCCATTCTGTTGTTTCTCCATCTCTGGGCATCACAGACTTGGACTCATCTTTGGAGGTAGTTTCCTTGGTTTTCTCCACCCGCTCCAGCCTATTGTGCATGGTTCCCAAAGCCAGAAACAGGACTGCCAGCAGGAGAAGAAGAACCAAAATTGAGAATCCCCATGCTCCCAAGAAGAAGGCGGCGACAGCAAACGCAGCGCCGTGTAAGTATGCTTTTTCGAACACTTGCGAACATTCCTGCAAGGTGAGCAGGGGCTTCATGGTAAAGAAGGTAAGACGAAAGAAGGTCCTTGAAAAACTGGCTTCCAAACTTTACAATTCACTGAATTCAAGCAAACTGAACCTGTAAACGGAGTTTCGTGGTTCAGTGAGGACTTAGTCTTAGGTCCGAAAACCGCCCAATCTGCATGGGGGGAAATGAAGCATTATGCTTGTCAAGGCACTGGTTTTGTAAAGAATGACAGAAGCTAGGCCACTGTCACAGTTTCGGTAAGACCACTGACTGCCAAACCTCGCTTCTGATTCAACACTGATAATGCAGGGACAAGAAACGATCGCATCTTCCGAACCTCCCGTACATAATCTACAAGACTACTGGCTGCATTGTGCATGTACTATGTGTGTGTATGATCGAACTGTAGGTCTACGTACATTGTACTCAATCATTGATAGCAGGGAGTAGGTATTTTACTACTCCCTTAGAGTGACCTCCACTAGTGCACTTGACACGTACATCTGCCAGTACACTGGTATAGACACTATAATAATTATTGTCCATCAAGTATCAGTCCATTTCAAAATAATAAGCAATCCAGTTTTTGTTTGGGCATGGCAAACTGTTCTGTGAAGGTTCTGGACCAGAATTTCTCAATGTGCATGTGCAGTGCACATCGTCATTGTCAGTGTCGCACATGTTACGTATATGTGCATGCTTGTCCGTTGTGGGATGTGTGGCACACTCGCATGTACGCTTCATGCTAGCATGCTAGTAGAAGCTCTGTAGAGTACTCTTGGCAATACATGTAATACGCTGGGGTCATAATCTTGCTAGAGTCCATTTCATAATAAAAACAATCCGGTTTTGTACCTACATGTACATGACTGTACTGGTATTCTGTTCAGAATCAGTGCTGCCAGCCACTATATATTAAAATTAGGGCTGAAACGATCGTGGATTTTCACCTATCGATTACTCTTTAGCTTAACGATCGAGTAATCGATTATAATCTTTAGCAAATAGCGTCAGAATTTTGTGCAAAAATTATCCTGTTTCCAAAAGCTAGGCCTTCATAATACCAAAAATCTGCATTAGTGACAGGGTAGCTCCAAACCATGACAGTTTTGAAGTCAATTTAACCTCAGAATATGCACCATGCCCCTGGCAACTGCACACACGCAGCGTAAACTGATTCAAACTTCACAAAACGAGGGTTTTCAGTACTTTTTGGACTCAAAATTCCTAACGAGTAATCTATAACGTAACGATTACTTGATTGATAAGGAATTATCGATCGCTTACCGAGTAATTGGTATAATCGTTTCAGCCCTAATTAAAATCAATGTGTAAATCCCTCCAGATCGGAAACCTTCTCTTCAAGCGAACTTGCTGGGTTTATACTAGGGCTGAGTCGGGTATCGGGTCCGGGTAATTTTCCACGGGTAGCACGGGTACCCGATCGGGTAATGTTTCCATGGTAAGACCACAATGCACACCGGCCCCTTCCCTTACATACTGGGTAGACATGCGTGAGTTATTTGTACACGTGCACTGTAGACCTCTCTCTCTACTCTTTCTACATGATTTCATCTGCGACTTCGGGTTTTCGGGTACGATTCGGTACCCGTCTACCCGAAGGTCCTCACGGGTAGCACGGGTACCCGACTACCCGTGCACACCACTAGTTTATACAATTCCCAAGCTTGAACCCAGAGAATGTGATTAGTGGTCATCACTATGATCAGATCAAACAGCCAAAACATTGAAAACCCCTACACCATCACAAACACAAGACGGTGGTCTCTGCGCTGCAAACCGGTTTAATTTCTTTATTTCAATCAAATTTTCGGCCAGGAGCCATCATCAACAGGATTAAGGGGCAAGCAGCCAAACGTCCATTGAAACCTAGGTCACCGCTGCAATGATATCAGCAACATGGACACAACGAATACTAAGCCGGAACGAAGCAAGAACTGAAAAAAATTAAACCCTAGACAAAGAACAGGACAGATGGAACCTAAGCTAGTACACATGTGTCCACTAGAAAACGACGAAGACACACCGCCACTCTAGCAACACAACGATAATGAACATAAGATACGGGGTGAAACAGCTACTACCGATCCAAGAGAAGCAAACACCGGTAATTCTTCCAGAGCAAAAGGAAACCAGGGGCTCAAGGGCAAAAATATAGACATCTGACTGTATAGCAAGTGTAGACATAATGGAAGAATCTAGAAAGGGAGCAAATCAATCTTTTGTGTTAGGAGGCTATGTTGAAAATTTCAACGCTGAGACGAAAATAGAGGCTGGAGTGTACGGAGAGCGGCCCAAGGATGTGCCATGGCTCACATGCATACTTCGGTACGAATATCAACACTGAAACCCGGGGCTGGCCGTTAGAGCGACAACTGCGTCAGTAATACTTTCATTAGTACTCAGCAAGGGAAAGATGTTGCCGTACGGGTCGCGGTGTTTCTTCGACTGCTTCTTTGCACTGCCGGGTGTACGCATATGGGGACTGGTTTGCATCGGATGATCGTTCGATACGGATCGGCCAGGACTAGATGGTTCCTTGTGTAGTGACATTGAACGGCGGCGCTTCTTCGGTGCAGCAACCTTGTTAGCAGCAGCAGGCGCATCAGTATCAGCATCAGGAGCATCAGCCACATTCTCCTTGTCGACCAACGATGGGAAGCTGTTGTAGCACGACTGGCGGCGCTTCTTGGTCGGCTTCTTTGCACTAGTGGGCCTCTCCCAGTGTTGATTGCCCTCGGTGAACGGATCGCCGGATCGCAGCTTGCACTTTCCAGATGGCTCTTTGTACGATGAGATGGAACGCCGGCGGCGACGCTGCGATCGAGCTGCACAGTCAGCCTCTTTGCTGGACGACTCGGACAGGATATCGTCTGAAAACGAGCGGAACCACTCCGATACTTCCGACGAAACAGGCGACGATGGTGCAGAAGTTGCAGGTGAATCCTTGACGCGCACAGCAGAAGTGCTCGTGTTCGGGCTGGTGACCAAAACTGATGCTCGAGCAGCTTCGCTGCAACACACGTTCTCCTCCTCCACCCCGTGTTCTTCATCTTCCTCGTTCACCTGTTCATCATTGGCGTCATCCAGTAGAGCAGGTGTGTGAAATCCCTCACTAGAGTAAGTGGAACTGCCGGAGAATCCTCTCTCCGCAAGCGAGTCATCGGTGACACCACTACGCAGACTGTCGCCAAAGGGCGAAAGGCATTGTTCCTGCTCTTCCTCAATGATATCAGTTGTTGGCTTGTGCGCAATGGGGGTTTGACTAAGGGTTGGAACATTGAGTTCTTCACGTGCTGCTCTCACCTCGTATGCTTTGCCATTGCTTTGACGTGGCTCATCTACGATCCCTTCTTGTACGACAGGTGACACCCTCAGTGCACAATGCTCAGGCGAATTCACCACTGACTGACGTGAAGGTGAAATGGGACGCACAAAGCTACATGTATCGATGGCTCCCTTTACGATACCAATGCACCGAGACAGCCTGGATACGTGGCTTCGTTCCTTGCCAAGTTGCTTTTGCAAATCCACTATTTCACTGGTCTTCAGAACCAGTTCCTCGTTTAGACTGATTCTTTCACTTTGCAAGGCAACATTTCTCGTCTGTGAGCGCTGAAGGGACTGTTCCAGCTCTTCGACTCGTACTGCCAACTCTCTGTTGTTCTCACGCAATCCCACCAGCGTTTGCGGGGCTTTCCTCGTTTGTTTTCCCACTGTAGATTTTCTACGCATGGTAGTCCGCTTGACAGCAGGAGTGCCTTTCGCGGATTTCCCACTTGGAGCCATATCTCCACTAGTGAATTCCTAACAACGTCCTGATATCTGGTGGGGCGATTACGAGACGAACATTGAAACATAAGGAGACAGAACGAATACCGATACTGCCCAGATAAGAGCGCTCGAACTCGAGTCAAGATCAAACTCAAAGCCAAAGCCAAGGCTCTACTCAAAAAGTCAAAAGTTCCCGGGCCATGTGTACGTGTGTTGTCATGT
This sequence comes from Sycon ciliatum, assembly GCF_964019385.1. NCBI lineage: Eukaryota > Metazoa > Porifera > Calcarea > Leucosolenida > Sycettidae > Sycon > Sycon ciliatum. Next base: position 2,918,738 of record NC_088647.1, on the reverse strand, counting down.
AGTAGTTGCGATAGCAACGACCGGTGACGTCAAAAGTGGATGAAACGTGAAACCCAGCTGTTTTGTACGGTTTAGTACGACCTGTGAGGCCCACCGCGCCGGTACGCGGTGCCCACGCGTGCCGTACCGTTCCAGCATGGTCTTCGCGTGCACCCCAAACAAGCACGTGGCAAAACAAACTCCACAAGAGGCGGATTCGATCCAAAAAAGACCAAAACGGAGCAGTGTGAGTGTGTGTGGGGGTACGTAAAGTACAGTAAACCGTAGTTCAGCCCTGCGAAGAAAGTTCTTTGAAGGCCTTTTTCTCCGTTTATGGGTGAAGCCGAGTATCTGGTGTCAAATCGATAATCATGTCTGTCATTGCTGTCAATCCTATCAATGCTGCATACTCCCTTGCTCCTTACAATAGAACAGATCAACACGAACTTGAAGTGGATGTAGAAGGTTGTCTACCTTTTCGCAACATTGCAATCCTGCTGATCGGTGGCGTTGGAATCACCTGATCCTTGCGCCGAGCTAGTACAGTAGTAAGAGAGCAGTCAATAATTACATTTGCGACAGGGTGCTAAATTGCATGCAGAGGTTACAAATAAGTCGATGCATGCCATGTTCAGAATGTTCGTCGTGGAGTTGGGATCACCTGTGCATTGTTTGGTATCGTATGAGAACATTTCTCACGAATGAGACTGCAGTTGTAGACCCGGCTAGCTAACTGTATCCTACAAAAAAATATCAACTCCGGTACTGTCGGATTTTCTCCTTACCTGTCCCCGAGCCTGTGCGACAAAATAGGTTATCATGGTAGCGGTGTGTAAAGACGATGTGCTGCTATGGTTCAAGGAATCCTCTGCCAGCAGTCGAGTGAATGTCTACTCCGGCATGCTGAAATGCTGCACGCCGTTCGAGCTGAGATACTTCTTCACACTGCTAGAGGACGCGCTCAAAGACTGCTACCAGTCGCTCCGGTCCGCAGAGCAGAAAGTGAACAAGTTCATCACCTCACCTCCAGCAGCTAGCCCCAGGCACGTGGAGGCCGTGCATCCGTGCGCGGCGGCGAAACTGTCGAATGACGAGGATCGCGCCAACCTGCTCGCCACGCTGGCCCTGCTGAAGGGCACAAACCACACCGTCGCCAGCCAACTCCTGTACCCGGTCCTGTCCACAATCAAGAAAGAGTACGTGGCCAGCGAGAATGACGCGCGCGAGGAGTTCCTACTCATGCTCAACATGGCAGCGAGCCATCCGGCTTTCTCGTTCGCCGAGCGGCGGATTTTCTGGGACAAGATCGACACGTTGTGTGAGGCGGTATCCGTGGCAACGCCGGGTAGCAATGACCATGATCGAGGACTGCTCAAGAAAGAGGTTAGCGAGAATGTGTGCTGATATGATAGCTTTGTGATATCTTGATCCGATGTTTCATCTGTATACGAGTGTCGCGCTTGACACTCTTGTTGCTGTCCAATGTGGTGAACCCCTCGATGAACGATCAGCCTTTGGGTCATCTTTGGGTCATTCCAATAAGGAAAATATTACCAAGAGTACATGAAAACCAGAGTGTGCAGCTCGGATGGGTTGCTGTCACGGCGAAATTCCGTGATTACATCATTTTAGTGATGTAGTGCGTACAAGCAGGATTCAAGCAGGTCTCTTTCTGCACAACTGCAGCTTAGTTGTACGCACTACGCCATTTCCCGCCGAGATCTGCACCAAATATGATGTAATCACAGAATTCCGCCGTGACAGACACCCATAGCAGAGAAGACCCCGGCCCAAGCTGCACACTCTGGTTTTCATGTACTCTTGATAATTATTACCTGTAGTAGTGTTCAATATATTACGACTCCCGTTGCCATGGCGGTATTGCTATTATTAGTATTATGGTATGTGTGGCGTAGCCTATTAGAAGTGTGTGTATGGGGAAGGGGGCTTTGCAACCTTGCAATGTGTTCCTCCTCTTAGTCTAGAAAAACAGTGCATGGAACTTCTCCTGCAAGGAACTGCACATGCACACTGTAACAAACACGTACTCACCTCGACTTTGAACACCCTCTTGTTTTTACGACAGCAGCAGCAACGGCGGTCATGCCTTGTTGGCTAGGTTTCAGGAACAGCTGAATGCATTGCACTCTCACTAGCCTATACGTGTGCACAGTGCACACAATCATGTGCGTGCAAGATTAAAATACATTGTACACATAAGTAGCAAGTAGCAAAGAAGCCACTGGCACTAGTAAATCCGAAAAAGGCCTTTCCAAGCATCACTCTTCATAATCGCTACATTGGTGACGTGAGCAGCAACTATCGAGTCCTTTTATCTGGCTCTGTAGGTGGTCAAAGCGGTGACAAACTGGCACCTTCAGAGCGTAGGTAGTGCCAGCTACATAGCGAGACTAGAAATACTTCAATGTGCACCGCATAAAATCAGCTGTAACCTGAACTGTGTGTACAGAAGGAGTATGTGCGAAAGTTGTCACTGTGTTTGACATTGCTGTACTGTGTTTGACATTGCTGTACCGTGATCCCCGTTGTTGTATGATGGTATGCTGTGTATGTCAGGTTTCAGGTTTAGCTCCCTCGTATTGGACTGTGTTCACAGCCACCTTAGCTCTTTCCGTATTAGACTGTGTTCACAGCCATGTTAGCTCCCTCCGTATTAGACTGTGTTCACAGGTATTTTTGCTCATTTTCTTCCTGTTAAGGTTACGCTTGTGTTTATTTTGCCCGTATAACAGGCTTGGGTACACTGGGAAAATAATTGAGGTTTTGCCGTGTAGCTGATGCCAGTTGCACCCTCTACTAATTAAAGGCACCAATTTGTCGCCGCTTTCATCGCCTAGAAAGTTACATAAAAGTGCTCGTTAGCTGCTGCTCAATTCATCAATGTACATTATACTGATTATGAAGAGGTGTGAACGGCCTTATCACCAGTGGCTTCTGTGCTGCTGTGAGTCGACAAATTTTCGGCCTGTACTACTGCCGCTTGTATACACTGTCACAAAAAAACCTTGCGAAACAAATTTCGGCAGCAACACATTTTCGGCCAAACATGACCGGGCCGAAAATAGCCGAAAATAAAAATGCACCGAATATTTGTAGACTCACAGTATTTGTGCTAATTTTCTTCTCCACTAAATCCCTATGCAAGACTAACTTACAGTCCATTCAGAAAAAGATGGGCCCTGGCTCTGGCGAGCTCCCGTATTTGGCGATTTTTCGTGATTTCATTGTACACAGTGCAGTGCTGCGAAACTTGAACTTTGAAAAAGAGTCCAAAAAGGGTACCTGAACTGGGGTTCGAACCCCACAATGCACTGTTGCAGGCAGGGTCAAACGGCCTGGATTTTGATGGTTTTTTTTCCAATTCAATGCTTCTGGGGCAAAACTTGGCCGATATCCTATTCTTGTTATGGCTTGCTTTTTGGACAAATAGACTTCAGAAACATAATTGGAAGAGGATTCCATAGGGGATTGCAGAAAAAAATTCTAAAAAAACTCAAAGTTTGACCCATTTATGGCCAAAAGCTAGAAGTCCATCTTTTTCTGAATGGACTGTAGTGTGGAATTAGGTGTTGCCAAACACGCTAATAGTACTTGCATTTCTTACCCTGCTCGACAGCCATGCAGCAAGAGTAGGTACATTTTTATTTGAATTCGCAGAACCAAACGGGCGGTGTCGCCCAATTACATGGAAGCGAATAGAGTATGCACTGGTGTGTCACTAGCTCGCGTCTTGATAGACATGGCCTATACCGAACAGCATGGCTGTTAACACTGCGTGTGCCCATTGCGATGAATCTCTAACGTCTTTAATCTAGCGATTACCAGTGTGTTGTAGCTCTCACTGTCCCTGTGCCATTGTTATAGACTGTCGCTATCACTACTCATGCTATTTCTTTGATGGGCAACGAAGGAAGAGCTTGTGTTGAAAGCAGTGTACTTTATACGAAGAAGCTTTCGTTTGAAATTGATCTTCGTTGTTTCGTTCACTATCCAAAGTAAACAAATGGTATTACTTCGAAGTGCTAAAAGTTGTAGTTCTGAGATCTGAACAAATGAAAGTGTACATAGTACATGAGACGAAGGTCCGCAATCGTGAAGTTCTTGTCATAATGACTTGGTCATGTGGAGTGTCTCACCCTCTACAGTCCGGCATTTCAAAACTATAGACGCGTACCTAGGCAAAAACCGTTATGCCAGCATCTATACCACATAAAATCTGTGATCACTTTGTGCATAAATTTTTCCAAATTGGGCGTCTGTTATCCAATCATTTAGAAACTATATGAGAGTAATTGTGGAGCAGACCTGAGCAATATTCCGAAAACTATTCTCAAAAAGCTCCAGCCAAATTTGAAATATTTCAAAAACCCTACACGTCTATAGTTTTGAAATGGACTGTAGCAAGATTGTACCGGTACTTGACATGCGGCTTCAGTTACCGGTATTTGAATGTTTTTGTGTTGCCACGGTACCCTGTGTGGTCTCTGTGTGTGGTGCCCTAGAGGTGTCAAGAGGCGCGTACCAGTGTACTAAGCTTTATGGACGACTGGGCGGACACCGGTACTACTAACTGGGCGGAGAGCGGTAAGGTGACTCCCGCTTTACGGAGGTGCTCCGTATTAAAGTGGATTGGGGTGTAAATGTATGACTCACTTCCTAGGTCGTACACTATCGTGTTCGGAGTTGCCAAGGGCAGCTACGTGACTCGAAAATTTCCATATGGCGGAACACGGATCCGCATGCAGTGCACGTAAGACTTTCCGAAGATCGACTACGTTATTTGCTAACATACTTACGTTGTGCGGAACCTCTCTGTCAACACATGGTTCACTGCGATCATTAATACAGCCAGACCTCTTTTATCCGGATCCATCGCCATCCGGAAGAAAATCTCTGGTAACCGATTTACAGCATATGTTATGCATATACAGTATGTGTGTTCGATTATCCGGTTCCTTCGCCTATCCGGATAATTTTGTGGAAAACAGAAGTGTGCGGTAAAACCGAGGTCTGGCTGTACTCTCTGTATGCGCAGCCGACCTACTCTGGACCTACATCTATGTGTCACCATATCTCTATTGGTTGTTTGTGCAGGCGATGTAGTCCCGGACATTATCATTGTCTCTGGCTGTCAGAAAAGCAAGGGAAGCGGCCGCTTCGACACCATTCGTTTCGAATACATATTCGAAGTAGGTGCATGTACAGTCAAGCTACTCTCATAACGATTACCCCTATCACAATACGAGCATTGACCTTGTACGGTATCCATATTTTCTGCCAAACCCAATCACTCCATTATCACAATACGAGTATTGAACTTGTCCGGTATCCATATTTTCTGTGAAACCCAATCACTCCATTGACTTTCGTATACAATGCCTTATCTCAATACCACAACTGCTCCTATCAAGTGGTGTTTGTTTCGGGCTGACGTCGCGTGTGCTCGTGCGTGCGTTGGCTGTGTGCAGGTGACTTGGTCGGATGGCACGTTCAACCGGTGCTTCAAGACCTACAACGACCTCTTCCAGTTCCAGAACAAGGTAGGTAGGGGGGACTGTCACTGCACGTACTGCTGTGCGTCACCTACATGTATGTCTGGCGATCACGTGTCACTGGAGGCTATACGAGACCCTGGCACATGGTCACTATCAGAGGTTCTAAACTCTTAGTACCCGGCCCGCTAGGCAGCAACGTGTCACTTGTCCGACACACTCGGGACCCTGTTGGTTAAGTGGATATTCCGGAACCCTGAAGCTGAAGTATACCAATTTGTAAACACATCTCAATGATTGTTATGTACCTTTTTCATTGTGGCATTCTTTTCGTATCTGACACTTGTGTTTATATTAAAATGTTGAACATCGATATGAGCCCACTCTGTGACAAAACATGTGTCATGGATTGTGTGCAAGCACTCTTGCGTGCGTCCCCGTTTGACTACTTGGTACATGCGGTCCTTGGAGCTAGTTTATGTCACTAGACCGATATCAAACCCTAATGCTTTGACACACACAAAACACAGGTTTGTTCAAGTTCGCCAAAGGGCCATCTATCATCTTTAGATTGGCATACTGTGCTAACCTATGCAGTGTTCTCTATCTTTGACTGTGGTAGCTTCTCAATGAAAATGCAGTGGCTGCTGGCAAAGGTGCCTCTCCCCGTATTATTCCTTTCCTGCCAGGTATGTATGCGTGTGTGTGTGTGTGTGTGTGTGTGTGTGTGTGTGTGTGTGTGTGTGTGTGTGTATGCATCGCTAACGTCCTGGTCCTCACTGGTTCCTCCTAGGCATTCCTTCATCAAACGCCAAGTTTGATTTTTATTGGGAGTTTTCACTTGACTTTCAACTGCCTGCATAAATCAATCCTGCATGTAAGTTGGTTTTTATCAAGGGTCATGCATGATCACCCTTCTTTGGGATCATTTCTGATACATGCGTTGCACATGTTTTGCACTTGGATTTTTCTCAGGCAAGAAGCTGCTGACAAAGGCAACGCGTGAGCTGGCCGAGAAGCGCCTTCCGGAGATAGCAGAGTATGCCCAGTAAGGTCACTTACGAGAAAAGAGAAAGGGCCAATAAGTAGCTACTTGTATTTATGACTAACAGTCCACCAAGGTATCGAGATCTTATACAGTCAGACAGTGCGACAACAAGGCACAAAACTGACAACCGCAACCGTGGTAGACTGTTAGTCAAAACTAGTAACTTATTGTCCCTTTCTCGTTACTTATAATATTGGCTCACCGTCCGAGTTTTAATACGGTCGCTTATGCACGATATTATCGTGATATGCTTGTTGCGGCGGTTACATCGAGAAAGACGGAGTACTCTCCTGCTCCGGTGCTCCGTGTCCACCCTAATACGGGTGCTTTCTACATACAGTGCTCCGTGTCCACCCTGATACGGGTGCTTTTACGTACAGTGCTCCGTGTCCACCCTAATACGGGTGCTTTTACATACGGTGCTCCGTGTCCACCCTAATACAGGTGCTTTTTACAAACAGTCAGGCTTATGAATAACCTGTCAGCTGTAGTGAATTGCGCTGTGAGGAATCGAGGGATGGTGACTCCGAGTGAGACTAACGGTACCAATTTCTTCTGTATAACAGTGTTCATATGTTCACCCGCTGTCTGGACGTGTTTTATATTCCACTGAACTCTTTTTCTTGAGCACAGTAACTCCGGAGAATGTGAACAAAAAGTCATGAAGTTTTGTTTCCGTCAGCAGTAGCAGTCTCGCATGCATGGTCGGTTCTGAGTTCTGAGTGGTCACACCACTCCTCACGCATGGCCGTGATTGCGTACTCGTTTGATTGTCTATTCCTGCAGGAAGCTCACCGAGCTGCCTCAGTACATGCTGACCACTCCGCTCGTAGTGGACTTCTTCAACAGCGTCACGACGACCACCAGTGGTACATCCATTGCTGCTGTGGACGGCGGCGCCTTGGAAGACAGTCCTATCACTGTCACTGCACTACCAGCCAGTGCCGGCAGTGGTGATGCCGTCGGGGCGGCTACGCTGCTGAGCGGCGCCGGAGGTGATTCCAATGGCAGCTCGGTGTCCACCGCCACTAGCCAGCATCACTCTCCGGACGGCCGTGAAGCAGCTGCTGCTGGTAGTGACATTGCCGCCACTCCGGTGCTGAGCGGCGCTGAGTCCAGTGGTAGCTCTGCCGCCGCCACCTCCAAGGATTCTCAGGACAGCTGTAAGTCGCTGCCGCACTTGTGGTGGCTAACATGAACAAGTAATATTCTTTTTTAATTTTATTTGATTGATCTTCCAAAGGCAGATAGATGCCTATCGTGTGAATCTCAAGGGTGAAAATACATGTATGTGAAAATGGAAATGTTGAACCTATGTGTGGCAGTTGACTGTTTGTTCTTGTTGGATGCTGCTGCTGCTTCTGGATCTGTGTGAGCAGTGATGACTATCCACCAGTCTGAGGGATCGCTGCAGGTCAGCGCAAACACGTCGCTGGCACGCCCGCGTGACCAGTCCTCGCTGCGTCCCGGCAGCACCAGGCCGGTGCCCATCTCCATCACGGAGGTGGACGAGGAGCACTGCGAACACCAGTGTGTTCCTCGTCTCGGCGGCGGTGTGGTCTACTTCAAGAAAGACCAGGTCATGACCACCACGTCGCTGACCTTTTTGGAACAGTACGGATCAGCGTCCAGGCTAGCCTCGGAAAAGTGCAGGCGGTCCTCGCCGTCGGGTTCAGGCATGACTGGCACGGCAGAGTTGATACAACTGGGTACAACTCTTCCGGACTCCATCACCGCTGGCTCACTGGAACACGGTCTGTCGGGGAGATCGTCGGTTGCCAGTCCGAGCGATCTACCGTCCTCGCACGGCGATGATAGCTCAGGCCTCCTTCTGACGGAGCATCGGCACACCGAGCCCACCCAGCGACGCCGCATATCTGCCTCGTCCTCGACGACGCTACTGAGTCGCACTGGCTCATGCACCAGCCTAGCATCGCGCACCAGTGCCAGCACCGAGGTGAAGACGTTCTCGTCCCTGCAGGACTGGCTGAGGGCGCTACGCCTGCACAAATACTCCAGCACTCTGGAAGAGTACAACTTTAGCACGGTGAGTCCCAGCAGAAACCTTATGTGCAGTAGTGGCAACTGAAATGTGACCCCTGCTTGTTTACGTGCGTGTGCTACTGCGGTGCTAAAACGAATCGTAGTGAGTAATGTGCATGCCCCTGGCATGCCAGCAAAGCCTGCAACAAAGTGCCTATCACTTTCTGGTCTTGTGTGTGTGTGTCATATTACTACACAAGAGAGAGATTGGAAGCTGTGTTGCGACTCTGAGTTTCACGTATTACTATGATCATTAGGCAACTGAAGTGCTTTTCAATTTTCACAACAGAACGACTTTGTTGATTTGTTGTTTGCTTCATGCTCAAGTAATGTGTGTGTGTGTGTGTGTGTGTGTGTGTGTGTGTGTGTGTGCATGTGTGTGTGTGCGTGTGTGTGTGCGTGCGTGTGTGGTCCGTGTGCGTGTGAGCACCCCTGTGTGTGCATATGTATGTGCATGCGTGCATACGTGCGTTTCTCGACACAGCTGATGCGCCTGACATCTGAGGAGTTGGATGCCTTGGAGATGACTGCTGGTGCTCGGTCCAAGTTAGTCAATCAGATCGAGTGGATGAAGTAAGTTAATATCTGACTGCAAGTTGAAATGTTGGGCAAGGAAATCTTGGTGAACTGTTTAGTAATCCCGTGTATGGCCCTTTTACCGACATCTTGTCCCACACTCTCAGGGGTAATTGCTAGTAGACAAATACAATCAACTGGGGACAGAATTTATAATTGTGCGGTGGATGTACCGTAAAGTCGTGTATAAAAGCCGAGGCTTAGGGGAAATTTTGCAGGCTTCTACATGAGACAGGCTTCTATACAAGACCGGTATCTCCATGTATGTCAACATTAAAACCAGGCGTATGTGCCAGCAGTGTATCCAGGCTTCTATTCAAAACAGCCTTCTATAGGAGACAGGCTCTAAGGTATGTACCACAATCTACAAGTAGTACTGTATGGAGTGGATGTGCACGACTGTATGTAATCTACGGAAGAGTCTTTCCACGGCACATGCAAGGAATGCGTAACACGATGGCATAGAAAGCCCAGTGTTCCAGCTCTGCTCTGCTCTTCTCTACATGATCTGTGTGCACAGGAAGAATGACTGTGATCAGTTTGCCATACTGTACAGAGGTATCGAATCTGGAAAGAAGGTAACTGCTGCGTACTCAACTACATTACCATGCATTTATTTATTCCCGTAGCTATGCAGAAGACGTTACTTCAGTAACGTCTGGCGCTAGCCAGGGTCCACACAGCTTTAATTTGGTGTTTGTGTGTTTGTGTCACGCCTGGCGCTACCTTGTATCTGTCCCGTACCGTACCGTACCATCAAACACAACTGGCCACATACAGCTGGCCGCAATATTCAAATAGGGCTTTCAAACGCAAGATCGTAACGTGAAGCCACTTGGAAGAATGAGTATGAATGCGAAGTGTATGGGGGAATGCATGTAGGGCGATAGTGCGGGTTCGAATCCCAGGCAATGCCTGAAAAAATAGGAGAATTGAAAAATAAATTTATAACATCCCTTTTCTTTTTTTGCCGTCATCAAGGCCGTAGACGGTGTCGTATTACCCTCGACCGTACCTGTCCCGTACCTCTCCCGTACATGTCCCTTACATGTCCCGTACCTATCCCGTACCATACCGTACAATCAAAGACTGCTGGCCACAATGCATATTCAAATAGGGCTTTCAAATACAAGATCATAACGTGAAGCGACTTGGAAGATTTAGTATGTATGCACAGTGTATCGGGGGATGCATGCAGGGCGATAGTGCGGGTTCGAATCCCAGGTTATGTCTAAAAACAAAAAGTAGAAACTTATAAGAATTTATAACATCCCTATGCTTTTTTTTTGTCTAGGTCATCAAGGCAAAAAAGCATGGCGTAGGGCCCTGAGCTTCCAAGCTCTCTCGTTTATCTGGTGTTACCTTGTGCATGTCTGACTGTTCAAAACCTGGTTTAGCTGGTGGACTTTAACGCATAACTTGTGCCCCACCGTTTTCCTTGTTTCCATTTATTTATTGTAACATCTCAAGGCCCAGTGGAAACACTGGCCAATGTGAAGAGAGTGGGTGCTAGCCAACCGCAGCAGGGGTTGTGTGGGAATTAAGAAAAGTAACAATAGGGATATTGAACCTGTCTACCGTTTTCTCATTCTTGGTAGACTGCAGCGAGAGCGAGACAATCGTGCTGACTCTAGTCTCTACCTTCTTTCAGTGTGGCTGGTACTGTCACCAAGCCTCATCATGGTCATGCTGGTGAGGCCAGTCACGTGCACATGCCACTGCAATCTCCACACAACTGTGTGTCTGCATGAACGTGTCCTTTCCTGTGTGTGTGTGTCCGTCCGTCCGTCCGTCTGTAATGCAGAACCGCAATCGCGCTGGCTCCATGGCCAGTATGGATCTGAGTGACAGTAGCTCGCAGGTATCCGTAGGCGGAATTCACTCGGGCGGCGGGGCGGCCCAAAAGCCTAGTCAAGACACACAGGCACCAAAGTCTAGCGTATCACCTTCTTCCTCCGCATGGTCTCTACCCGATATTGTCGTGAGTTCGGCACCATGTCTCACTCTCTCTCTCTCTCTTTCTCTCTCTCCCTCTTTCTCTCTCTCTCTATCTCTCTCTCTTCCTCTCTCCCAATGTTTATATGTCTGTGCTGGTGTCTCAGACACATACACACACGCACACACACGTACGCACACACACACACGCGCGCGCGTACACGTACACGCCGTTAAATCTTCCTGCTGGTCGAATTGCCTACGCGCGCATTCCACACATCTCCACCTATGCATAAACAACCGTGTCCATGTACGCTGTGCTGCATTGGTGTTCCGTTGTGCTGTGTGTCTGTCTGCAGGGAGGTAGCGACTCACCGGCACACACAGCAGCAGTGACAGTAAGCAAGTCGTACGGATACTGTCGGCCTGCTGGACCCAACGAGGGTTTCGACGACTCCTTCACATTGCACCATACCAACCCATTCCTTTCCTCAACAAGCCTCGACAACAGCGACACATCGTTTTTCGGGAGTCACAGCAGCAACCCGTTTCTGTCCTCGGCAAGCCAGGACTCCGTTCCACCAATCAACAATTCTACTACTCCACTGGGACAGCCCGGACAGCAAGGACAGTTCCCCGCCAATGGCCAGAACAGACATGAAGCGCCCGCACAGCCGCCGCAGCAGGCGCTCTGTTCATCTCCACAGCTGAGTTCACACAGCCTGTCATGGAGAAATACCAGCGCATGCAGTTCCGGCACGGATCACACACCACAAGCTATCAGAAAGCACTGACTTGATACCAGCCAAGTCCTTGCCATTACTGAGTTCAACCAGAGAGAGAGAGAAAAGCAACCCTTATTTAGGATCGTATTTACCAACTACATCTACATTAGACTAGTTTGCGTCAACAAATCCGGAAACAATATTATTTATTTAGGAGAGAGAGACACCTGTGCCCTGCCAGTTTCGATCTGTAGCATGTGTATTTACGTAGAGCTTGGCTGCGCACAACACGTTTGATTCCGCTGGCTGGATCCACATGACGCTGAGCGTCGCCGCGGTTACACAGACCATTGACGCCCACAAAGCACGATCATGTGTCTCCTCCATCTCCCCCCCCCCACACACACATGCTTCTTTTGTTTCTCCCACATACATGTACTGACACAAACTCGATGCTGGAGTGGCATGCATTGGACCTTTTTTCTTCGCCCTGCTTTCACAGAACTTACTCCTCGCCTGCACTTCCGTTACGAGTAATGTTTTACGTCGTTCGCACAATTTTATTTTATTAGGAGCACATTGAAGAAGGATACGTTTTATTCTGAATTGAGCATATATTATGTAGCTTGAAAGATGACAGCACACGTCTAACTTATACTAAGATCTGTACTAACAAGAAGGTTTCCTCAGAGTTACCTCGCCCCTCGTAAATTATACGCTCACAATCCGGACTACATGTACCGGTAGCTAGCTGGCTAAACGGACTAGACAGTGCAGCCTAGCATGCGCTGCTTGTTCGCTGTTTATTTTCACTTTAATCGCCACACTGCTGGGTAGATATCTGCGCGCTATGTTTATGAACTTGATTTTAACCTTTCCTAATTAAGTGCAGCTGCACTAGCTAGGCCAGACTTGCCTGCAGGCAAACTGAGCATTACACTGACTGTAGATTCAAGGCTTTCGTTTCTTATCAGCATTGGGCTGGCTGTGGAACCGATCAGCGAAGCTTCCGATTTGTATCTTCGCACAATTTTTTTCCGCAGGTTTTTGTAACCTAGATTACATTGCATACCGGTACCGCAGGATCGACTTGTGTGTACTTGTGTACCAGGCAAGACACGTATTTTGTATACAGTCAGCGTATGGCTTGCAAGTGACAAGGACAAATACTGTGTGTGTGTTTGCGTGTGTTTGCGTGTGTGTGTGTTTGCGTGTGTTTGTGTGTGTGTTTGCGTGTGTGTGTGTGTGTGTGTGTGTGTGTGTGTGTGTGTGCGTGCGTGCGTGCGTGCGTGCGTGCGTGCGTGCGTGCGTGCGTGCGTGCGTGCGTGCGTGCGTGCGTGCGTGCGTGCGTGCGTGCGTGTGTGCAAGACACCCTGGCAGCAGGCATTTACTAGCACCCGCATCAGCGTACTACTACTAGCGCAGGGCACCGGGACCAACCACTAGGCCAGGGGTGGACCGGCTGTACGGCCAAAATCTGTTTGAAATACGTTGGTTGAAACTTGAAATACTTTGGCACCGGCATGCACCAGTGTTTCATGCACACGTTGCACAATGGACACGCCGGCACAAAGCGCACAGCATTCTGCCATGGTTGACAGTGCTCCAGCACAAAACCCAGCACAAACACAGAAAAGAAAGGTGGGAGAGGAGCCGCTACTTTCTAAAACAAGTGCTAAAAGAAACATCAATGTCAAGAATCCTGTATGGCCAACACATGCAGAAAGATGCAACATAAATCAACATAATAAAAAAAACGTACAAAGTCACTGGAAACAGCTCAGAGGTAAGTCCCCAAGTCCAAATGACAGTAAATATCTAAGGATAGAAATGATGGAGAAAACAAAGGTGTGTTGAACAGTTCATTGGGATGGAGGTTCACAGCGATGGCCGGGTAGGACTGCGCAGCAAACACGCTCAGACACTGACTACATGTAGTTCACCGGCAACACAAAGTTAGTTCCAGTGCATCTCACTGCGTAGATGACACAGGTGCTAGGTGTCATTCACTGGCACCATCATTATGGCTCTCAACACGAGCATACACGTCATGTACTTGACGCACTTCCGAAGTACATACATACATACATAAAATCCAAAATCCGTTGATCCCCGAGCTGCAGAGAGTGCTCAATGTCAGAGACAGAGCTTAGTACATAGCAGACTCAGCGGAGGACGTTCAGGTTGGTTGTAACTCTGAGTTTCATGCCGCTAGGCAATCATCAGACAACTGATACTCTGGTCTACCCAACAGTATGCTTATAAACACATAGGGCCACAAGCATAAACAAATTTAGCGCTAAATCTGGTGTGAGGTATGGGGAGAAAGCTGGCGCGGGCCAAGGCGCGACCGTGGAAGTGCCAGGAGGGTGGCGGGCAACAGGCAGGTGTGAGCATGAAAGCGCGGAAAGAGGCGATGGGGAGGCAGTGTACAGCAGATGTGTGGGGGGTGCCAGGAGGGTGGCGGGCAGTGGCCCAGTGAGATCACTACAAGTAGGGAGTTGTTTGGTGACGGGCAGGCGTGAGCAGAGTGGCATCGCCAACAACAGGCCAAGGGATTGTGTTATTTTATAATAATGGGTGCTCAGGCAAAGTGCAGTACAGTACTTGGTCAGTTCATGTGATAGGTGTGAAATTTGCGAGGCGGAACTTATTCTCATGCCTGCACTTCGAGACCATCTCAGACCGCTTGTTGAGTAGGAGCTTCTTGGGTGTAGTCAGGATGTGGAATTTTTCCGCGGTACAAAGATTGCATTTTTTTGACTCACATCTGTATGATCGGCTCTTCTCCCGCACCTTCCATGTGATGGTCAACGGCTTTCCCTCGCTCTTCAGCTCCCATACGTGTTTTGCGAGCTCAGTGCTGTTTTTGTATTTTTCATGACGCATGGAGGTCAGGTGGTTGGCGTGACGGGCTTTGAAAGGTGTCTCTGATAGGCCGATGTAAATCTTGCTGGTAGATTCTGCAGTGGCCTCATACACAATCTCCTTCGTCTGGCACTCTCCACGCAGCGGGCAGGATTCCTTAATTCTGCAGTTGCATGCCTTGGTTTGTTCTGGCTCTCGCAGGTTGCTCTTGTTGTGGCTGCTGATGACCGCTCCCATGTTTGGCATACAACTGTAGCTCACTTTCAGAGTGTTACGGTTAAAAATCTTCCCGAGCTTGGATGTTTTCGGGAAGTGCCTGGAGACAAGGCTCAGGAACCTACCAGCGACGTTTGTGCTAACGTTTTTGGAGTAGGGAGGGTTGAACCATATGACCTTGCGGCTGCGGTTCTTCCTGCCCCTGTGCTCATGTGCCTCGGGCTGAAAGCTCAGCACTTCGGTGTATCCACTGGCCTTTAATGCGGTCTGGTACACGGGGGCTGCATGGTTGAATGCCTCCGCGTCGCTCGATATAGCGGAAAGGCGCTTGTTGACAGCAGCAGGGATGTTGTTGGTGATGCCAGGCGGGTGGTTGGACTGCTTGCTGACGTAGAGCGGGTTGTCATTGGGCTTTCGGAAGGGTTGAAATTTCCCGGTGTCCAGGTTCATGGTGACATCCAGGAAATCCACCACCTTCAAGTTCGCTTCGATGGTAATTTTAAGGTCGAAGCGCTTGAATATTTCCGTCAGCTTTTTTCTGAGGCGGTCTGCAGCCTGTGGGCTGGTGTCCTTGAGGGCGGCCAGTCCATCGTCTCGGTAGAGGCCGATAGCGGATCTACCGACGAGGCTTGAGAGCTGGTTGAGAAGAAAGGCCCCCACAAGTTCGCACGTCTCGGCGCCATCGTAACTTCCCATTGTTACGTCAAACATGTCGCCCTTGTCCTTCATCCAGGGGCGGCCATCGTGGAATAAGAGCGATTTCCGGGCGTGAAAGATGATGTCCATTTCACGCGGCTCGATCGTGATGAATTGCTCCGCGAACGATAAGGCCTGACGGAGGAGCTGCTCACCAATTGACGGGTAGAATTCTACCACGTCAAAGCATAGGAAAGTGTGGCGCTGTTTGTCGGGTATCTCCTTGAACCACTCGATCACTGACATGGTGCTCCTCCATAGGTTCACGGCCGTTTGGCGACGCACAGCAGCCACGATCTTCTCCAGTATAGCCTTGCTCACCACACCCACTTCCGATTTGGCTGGGTTAATGAGTCTGCAGGGCAGCGCTCTAGCGAAGTTGTTTTTGTGGTCTTTCAGTGTTATAAATGCCTCCGACTTAGCCAGTACATCCATCCTGTTTTGAAGATTTAGATCCTCTGCGATCTCCCTCGCCTCGCTGTTGACTTCATCGTAAGCATCTCGTAAGCATCGTAAGCATCGTAAGCTGTACTGCACTTTGCCTGAGCACCCATTATTATAAAATAACACAATCCCTTGGCCTGTTGTTGGCGATGCCACTCTGCTCACGCCTGCCCGTCACCAAACAACTCCCTACTTGTAGTGATCTCACTGGGCCACTGCCCGCCACCCTCCTGGCACCCCCCACACATCTGCTGTACACTGCCTCCCCATCGCCTCTTTCCGCGCTTTCATGCTCACACCTGCCTGTTGCCCGCCACCCTCCTGGCACTTCCACGGTCGCGCCTTGGCCCGCGCCAGCTTTCTCCCCATACCTCACACCAGATTTAGCGCTAAATTTGTTTATGCTTGTGGCTCTATGTGTTTATAACCAACCTGAACGTCCTCCGCTGAGTCTGCTATGTACATACATACATACATACATACATACATACATACATACATACATACATACTGAAGTACCCCGAAGGATGTACCCAGAGTGCTTGACAGTGCTCAACACCACAAAGGCAGAGCGTAATACACAACAGAACAACAAGGACAATCAAGGCTTGTTTGCTGCTACTTTAAGTTTCATGCTTACGCAATCATCAGGCAACAGGATGTTGCCTGATGATTGCGTAAGCATGAAACTTAAAGTAGCAGCAAACAAGCCTTGATTGTCCTTGTTGTTCTGTTGTGTACATACTGAAGTACATACATACATACATACATGCGCAGATTGAGTACATACATACATACATACATACATACATGCATGCATGCATACATACATGCATACATACGTACAGTACACACATCTTGATCTTGATCCTACTGCCACTAGGCACTACGCAGTCCCCGAAGGGACAGGCACTGGTCACGCTGCTGCATCGGTGGCGTGTCCGGCCGCTAGCCGAGGGGAAGGTCCGGTGACATACATACATACACGCACACACACATGATACACTTGAACAGACACATATACTGCGTTCTGGCATGATGAACCTGAGCAGCACACACCACAGTTGCACTGCTCACAGGCAGGTGGTGGCAGTACATGCCACATGCAAAGCACAGCACTGGTAGCAGTACTTTATACCAGGCGTGGGCCATCCCCCATATCCCCTGTACATAGGTGCCACCATTTTTCTTTGTTTCAATAAAATGAATCGCCATAAAAAATTAAAAAATTAAAAATAAAAAGTTGAAACTGGTAGCAGTACGAGCTGGTAGAGCCATGCGAGGCTTGCTTGATAGGCTAACGTGGCAGCGTGTCCTCCGCCTTGAAACATGCTGCCATAGTCAAACATGCTAGTGCAGTATCACCGCTGTAGTAAGGTGCTAACTAAAACACAAACTGCACGTGCAGCACCGCGTGTACCAGTCACTCGGGACCTGCAGAGCAAGATAAGCAAGGCTTGATGGTAGCACAGCCAACACTGTACAGACTGGACAGAGTTTAAATCCGCAACTTGTCATGTTGATATGTATCACCAGTTGGCCTGGTGGCCTAACCACTACATAATCTGATGCAGGCAATACGTTGTACAGCGCAGTCATATGACTAGTGACATTACCACTCTGTTAGATCCGACACTAGCGGGGCATCCTACTCAGTCATGCAAGGCAGACCACAGCTGTAGTGTTCCAGTGCACACGAGTACATGTATCTTACTGTGTTGCAAGACGGTAGCACTGTACAGCTTTCCATCCATGCATGCCCTGCTGCACAGCAATGACTTTTCATCCATACATATTGCACAGAAATGGCCGCTTTCCAGTTTCCACCTCCGGCAGTAACACAGAGGGGACTTTCCCTCATCCTCAGCTGCTTCTTCTTACAAAGTGCTGTTCTTCCATAGCCACTTGAAACATAGGGCTGACCTTTCCATCTGCAGTTGTAGTAGTACAGCCATAGATCTCAATCGACAACTGGAACATGTCGCAGGTCCATTAGCAGTGTTTTTCCTCTGCCGTAGCTCAAGTGTAACTGCCACAGTTGTTACGCAGCAATGGCTTTCCATCAACAGTCGTTATACAGCAAAGCCTCTCCATCAACAGTCGTTACACAGCAGAGCCTCTCCATCAACAGTCGTGACACAGCAAAGGCTTTCCATCAATAGTCGTGACACAGCAATGGCTTTCCATCAACAGCCGTGACACAGCAATGGCTTTCCATCAACAGTCGTGACACAGCAATGGCTTTCCATCAACAGTCGTGACACAGCAATGGTTTTCCATCAACAGTCGTGACACAGCAATGGCTTTCCATCAACAGTCGTTATACAGCAAAGCCTCTCCATCAACAGTCGTTACACAGCAGAGCCTCTCCATCAACAGTCGTGACACAGCAAAGGCTTTCCATCAATAGTCGTGACACAGCAATGGCTTTCCATCAACAGCCGTGACACAGCAATGGCTTTCCATCAACAGTCGTGACACAGCAATGGCTTTCCATCAACAGTCGTGACACAGCAATGGCTTTCCATCAACAGTCGTGACACAGCAATGGCTTTCCATCAACAGTCGTTATACAGCAAAGCCTCTCCATCAACAGTCGTTACACAGCAGAGCCTCTCCATCAACAGTCGTGACACAGCAAAGGCTTTCCATCAATAGTCGTGACACAGCAATGGCTTTCCATCAACAGCCGTGACACAGCAATGGCTTTCCATCAACAGTCGTGACACAGCAATGGCTTTCCATCAACAGTCGTGACACAGCAATGGCTTTCCATCAACAGTCGTTATACAGCAAAGCCTCTCCATCAACAGTCGTTACACAGCAGAGCCTCTCCATCAACAGTCGTGACACAGCAAAGGCTTTCCATCAATAGTCGTGACACAGCAATGGCTTTCCATCAACAGCCGTGACACAGCAATGGCTTTCCATCAACAGTCGTGACACAGCAATGGCTTTCCATCAACAGTCGTGACACAGCAATGGCTTTCCATCAACAGTCGTGACACAGCAATGGCTTTCCATCAACAGTCGTTATACAGCAAAGCCTCTCCATCAACAGTCGTTACACAGCAGAGCCTCTCCATCAACAGTCGTGACACAGCAAAGGCCTTCCATCAATAGTCGTGACACAGCAATGGCTTTCCATCAACAGCCGTGACACAGCAATGGCTTTCCATCAACAGTCGTGACACAGCAATGGCTTTCCATCAACAGTCGTGACACAGCAATGGCTTTCCATCAACAGTCGTGACACAGCAATGGCTTTCCATCAACAGTCGTTATACAGCAAAGCCTCTCCATCAACAGTCGTGACACAGCAAAGACTTTCCATCAACAGTCGTGACACAGCAATGGCTTTCCATCAACAGTCGTGACACAGCAATGGCTTTCCATCAACAGTCGTGACACAGCAATGGCTTTCCATCAACAGTCGTGATACAGCAAAGGCTTTCCATCAACAGTTGTGAGTCTTGTGACACAGCAAAGGCTTTCCATCAACAGTCGTGATACAGCAAAGGCTTTCCATCAACAGTCGTGACACAGCAATGGCTTTCCAACAACAGTCGTGATACAGCAAAGGCTTTCCATCAACAGTCGTGACACAGCAATGGCTTTCCATCAACAGTCGTGATACAGCAAAGGCTTTCCATCAACAGTCGTGACACAGCAATGGCTTTCCATCAACAGTCGTGGTACAGCAAAGGCTTTCCATCAACAGTCGTGACACAGCAATGGCTTTCCATCAACAGCCGTGACACAGCAAAGGCTTTCCATCAACAGTCGTGAGACAGCAAAGGCTTTCCATCAACAGTCGTGACACAGCAATGGCTTTCCATCAACAGTCGTGACACAGCAATGGCTTTCCATCAACAGTCGTGATACAGCAAAGGCTTTCCATCAACAGTCGTGACACAGCAATGGCTTTCCATCAACAGTCGTGACACAGCAAAGGCTTTCCATCAACAGTCGTTACACAGCAATGGCTTTCCATCAACAGTCGTGATGCAGCAAAGGCTTTCCATCAACAGCCGTGATACAGCGATACAGGAGTTGTTACATCACAAAGACGTTCCATCAACAGTCGTGACACAGCAAAGACGTTCCATCAACGGTCGCGACACCGCGATATGGCAGTCAAACCACAGCAATGGATGTGTTTCATACAGCGCTGTAGTGAAAGTGGTGTTCCATTCAGAGCCGTGACATATCGGCGCTCTTGCCGTCCTCAATCGTTAAAGGCAACACGGACTTTCCCACGCGCAGCTACTATTACACAAAAACAACACTACTCTTTGTCATGACATGACATGACAATGGCCTTTTACTCAGTAGTTGCATCACAACGAAACTTTCTTCATCTACAGTGCCAACACATCGGATGTCACGAGGGCAGCAGACACTGCACCAGCAGCGGGGGTACCTGTGTGTGCACCAGCAGCGGGGGTACCTGTGTGTGTGTTAGTTAGGATGGGGTGCTGCATGTACTTGCAGCAGCAATAGCTTCCAGTAGGTTGTCTGCAGAGGGTTTCTTAGCCACTGCGTGCACTGTCACGCCATGTTGCAGCAGAGCATCGGCCGTTGTCTTCCCGATGGCGGCCACCTGATTGGTGCACGCACAATACACGACACATACCCACACACACGCACACGCACATGCCCACGTACATGTACACACATGCATGTACACACATACACACGTACACACATACACACATACACACGTACACACACACAGCTTTCGTCCCAGTGCCAGCTTTCGGATCACGTTTCTTTCCGCTTGTCTTTGCCCTTTTCTCGCTTCGCTAGGAACTACAGTATCTTGTTGTTTGTTATCTGCTTCACTCGGGATGCTGTACGGGAATCCTTGTGCACGCATGGTCATGTATACCTGGTATACTGGTTTCCTGCATTCATGTCTGGAGTAGTCTGACTGTCATGTTCATTGTCGTGCTGTGTTACCATGGTTACGGTCACGCGAGTCGGCATCTTAGTGCACGACAATGCTGTCTGCTTACGCTCTCTTTGTATGCATTCATGTCAGGCGATAGAGCGGCCCTCATTTGCATGCTTCGACGGGTCCGGGTCTCTGGTTTCACAGGTGCCCTGCTCGGCCTGCTGTGCCTTTATGTTGCCCTGCTGTATATTATACCATGGTGCTTTTCCTTTCGGCTAGTCTTCAGTAGTCTTCTTCTTTAGTAGTTAGTTCGTTGGAAACACAATAACAACAGAAGTTTGCAATGCGAGTCGAGCCTGAAGTGAGCCTGAAGAATACAGTCTAGAAATAGTAGAATCCAGTAAAGCGAGCCAGACAGAGAGCTGGCCATAAACTGGTCCTTCGAGCCGGATCACGGCCAGCAGAAAGTCTCGGTTTCCGTTGCCTGTCATGGAGTTCCCACGAAGGAGTAGCAGGAGAACCCTAGGTAAGATGCCCAAGCGGTTCCTCTCCGATGGGGAGCAGGCCCAAGAGCCGAGGCGGTCGGGACGCAGGAGCGGCGGCAGGACGTCCGCGAGCGAGAGCCTTGAAGTCGGGGGCGTTGAACTTGAAGCTGCGATATTGCGTAGGAACAAGGAGGCAGAACTGGAGACTGCACGGCGGATCGCCGCTCTGAAGCAGCGGGAGATCGACCTCCAAATCGACCTGGCGGAAAAGGAGCTCGAAGTCGAGCAGGCGAGGGCGGCGGAGGAGTTGGCCAGCGCGAGCAGTGCCAGGGCAGCGCGAAGTTCTGCTGTGGATACCTCGAGTTCAGAGCCAGAGAGCTCAGAGCTAGAGAGCGAGGATGTCGATGGTGGGAGCTGGCCACGCGGCGTGGGAAGTCGTCGTGCGCGATCGGACGCGGAGGCCAAGCGCAGGCTGGCCAACCACTTCAGTCGAAGTGCCTTCAGCGACGCAGGTGCTGGCGCAGTGGCTCATCGCAGGCCCCGGGTTAGAACAGGGGTCTGGGTCACAGCCCGCACAGCAGCCCATGCAGCCGAACATGCAACAGCCAGTGCAGCCTGCAGTGCAACCCAACACCTCAGCTCCAGTGCCGAGAGCAAGCCTGCTCAAGTATCGACCTGCTCCAACCCCAGCCCCACGTGCGAAGCCCAGACGTCTACCAGCTAAGCCAGTCCCGTCAGTGCCTTTGCGACTTGGTCCAGTCCAGCAGGCCTTCAAGCCCAAGGGAGCGGGACCCAGCCCACCACCTAAGCCAGTCCCGCCAGTGCCTTTGCGACTCCGTCCAGTCCAGCAGGCCTTCAAGCCCAAGGAAGCGGGACTCAACCCTGCAGCGGAACCCTACTTCCCGCCCACCAGGGCGACCGACCCAGCAGTCGATTGGGCAGACGGAGCGGCTATGTTCCAGATGGGAGTCTGCAGGTCCCTGAAGCCACTGGACCTGCCAAAGTTCGATGGCAAGATGCTGTCCTATGTGAAGTGGCGTCAGCGGTTTCTCCGTCTAGTACACGAGAACCCGCTCTTGTCAGAGGACTATAAGCTCGCGCACTTGCGGGAGGCACTGGCGGACGGAGCGGCCGAAGACTTGATCGCGGACGTGCTAGACGGCCCGGGCGCCTACTCCGCCATCATGGAGGAGCTGGATCGGTGGTACGGGGGCACAGACCGTAGCCTCGAACAGCAGGAACGCGAGCTCATGAGTTGGCCGCGAATCAACACGGAGCGCGAGCTGGATGAGCTGAAGACGCTGGCCGTCAAGCTGAGGAACACGCTGTTGAACCTGCGGGTGGCCAGGATAGCGCCCGGGCGAGAGCTGTATCTCTCAGTGACGCAGAAGGTGCCGCGTTCGGTCCTTTCAGCTTACTTTGAGAAGCAGGACGACACCCAGTGTGACATTGACACATTTGCCGCGTTCCTGCTCAAGCGCGTTCACAAGCTCACAAGGGTGAACGAACGGATCGCGGCTTCGGAGCCAACCAGTGCACGGCGAGTCGTGCAGTCCCAGAAGCCATGCCCACCCAGCGTCGCGCCCAAGCGTCCGCCACGGTCAGGAGACTTCACCTTCGCGGTCGGTCCAGACCAGTGCGCAAGCTGCAAGGGCACGCATCACCTGAGCGCGTGCCCGAGGTTCAAATCTCTGACGGTTCAGCAGCGATGGGAATTTGTGCGCGCCGGCAAGGACATCTGCAGCTGCTGCCTGTCGCCTGGCCATTGGTCCACGGCATGCAAGATGAGCTGTGGCGCCTGTCAACGACGACACCACGCACTGCTGCACTCCAACAGGCCAAAGCGAGATGCGCCCGGTGGCACCAAGCCGACCAAGCCAGCACCAGCGGAGAGACACGGTCGTCACACGGCTCACGTCACAGTTGACGCTTCAACCGAGTCGTGTACGGAGGCACACACCACACACGTGACGTCTGCTCTCGACACCGCCATGGCAACAGCTGAGCGGCGTGAGGAGGACAAACCGCCCGAAGCATTGCCGCTGTCGTTCATGACGGTACCTGTTGTCCTCAGCCACAACGGCAGGAGGGTGCAAGGCACTGCGCTGCTGGACCCTGCGTCGTCCACCAGCTACATCAGGCAGCAGACCGCTTCTGCCATTGGCGTGTGTGGCCCACGAAAGCAGCTGACGGCGTCCGTCCTGGGCGGCGGGCAAGTGACCGGTACGTACGAGCACGTCACCGTCGCGGTCGACAAAGCTGACGGCTCGATATCGGAGTTCCGCGCCTGGGCGCTGCCAACAGTGTGCCCGAGCGTGCAGCCGGTGGACTGGAGCCAGAGCAAGCAGAGCTGGGAGCATCTCCGCGACATCCCGTTCCCCTCAGTGGAGGGGCGGATCGACGTGCTGATCGGTCTCAACGCCATCGAGCTGCACACCGTACGGCAGGAAGCCACTACAGCGCAGCCTAACCACCCGATTGCCCGACTCACCCCACTGGGCTGGGTGTGTTTGAGCCCAGGAAGAGCAGATTTGGCCCCTGCCAGCTTCTCAGCAGTCGTCACGCCTACATCAGAAGATCTGAGCCTCGAGACGCTCGTCCGAAACCATCTCGGCATGGAGTCAGCCGGCGCACGGCCGCCTTGCTACGACGCTATGCCATCTGCTGAGGACAGCCAGGTGGAGGAGCGCACCAACGCAACGGCCCGGTTCGTCGATGGAAGGGTGGAGTTGGGCATTCCGTGGGTTGATCCCGAACCCAACATCTCCTCCAACCGGCCGCAAGCCGCGCAACGACTGCGCAGCCTGGAACGCTCACTGAACAGCCGCCCGAGAGTACAACAGCAGTACCACGACGTTATGCAGAGCCATCTCGACAAGGGGTACATCCG
Source organism: Sycon ciliatum (assembly GCF_964019385.1). Lineage (NCBI taxonomy): Eukaryota > Metazoa > Porifera > Calcarea > Leucosolenida > Sycettidae > Sycon > Sycon ciliatum. Next base: position 2,894,423 of record NC_088647.1, on the reverse strand, counting down.
TGAAGTGCCCAGCAGGGAGGTGGACGCCGATGGTGCTCAGCAATGGTTCCTGCCGCACTTTCCGGTCGTCCGCAACGACAAGGAGACGACCAAGGTGCGGATCGTGTTCGACGCCGCGGCCAAGTGGGACGGGCGATCGATTAATGATGAAATGTTCAGCGGCCCGGCACTTCAGACCGACATTGTCAAGGTACTGATCCGGTTCTGTGCCGAGCCTGTAGCACTTGTAGCTGACATCTCGAAGATGTTTCTCCAAGTGGCTCTCAGGGAAGAGGACCGCAAATACCACCGGTTTCTCTGGCGCTTCGACGACAACCAGCCGCGGGTGTATGAGTTTCAGCGTGTGGTGTTCGGCATCAAGGCCTCGCCTTACCTGGCGGGCAAGGCAGTCCAGGAGGTACTGCGCAGATTCGGCCCGCAATACTCAGCCGCAATTACCGACGCTCTGGAGCGGAGCCGCTATGTCGACGACTTGCTGACATCGCGCCCATCGGTGGCCGACGCAGTGGAGAGCCGCGTCCAGTTCCAGGACATCCTGTCGCGCGGCGGGTTTCACCTGCGCAAGTGGCTGTCCACCAGCGCGGAAGTCCTGCAGAGCATACCAGCTGCTGATCGAGCCGCATCCGCTACACTCAATGTCGGTGAGCATATCCACTGCACTCTGCCTACTACGAAGACGCTGGGAGTCACCTGGTCAGCGGATAAAGACGTCTTCAGCTTTCATTTCAAGCGACCAGAGTTCACCAAGCTGACACGGCGCTCCGTCCTCAGCGGCCTGGCGTCGGCGTTCGATCCTCGTGGGCAAATTGCGCCGTTCACAATCCGTGCCCGCGTGCTGCTGCAGGACACTTGGTTGCTGGACCAGGCGTGGGACGACGAGCTTCCTCCCACACACGCCAGAAAGTGGAGGGAGTGGTTTGACGAGCTGCCCGACCTGGCCGCCATCAACGCGCCACGCAGTTTCAAGGCGGCTACAGAGTCCATCCTCTCCGTCCACACGTTCACGGATGCGTCTGACCGTGCCATCGCTGCGGCGACCTACATCCGCGCAGAGGATGCAGCCGGCAACGTGCGGGTGACGCTCGCCATGGCCAAGGCCAAGACAGCCCCGGCTCGTCGGCAGACCATCCCCCAGCTGGAGCTTCGCGGCGCCGTCTTGGGTCTGCGGACCAGCAGCGAAGTTGGCAACGCTCTGGACATCCCGGTCGCCGAGCACACGTTCTGGACGGACTCCATGAACGTGTTGGGGTGGATCCGCTCGCACAGCCGCAGGTTCAAGGTCGACATCGGCAACCGCGTCTCAGAGCTACAGAACGCCACGAAGCCCTCCCAGTGGAGGCACGTACCCGGCAAGCAGAACCCCGCCGACAAGGGTACCCGTGGGCTACCAGCGAAGGAGTTGGCGGAGGACCGGGTGTGGTGGCACGGACCCGCGTTCCTGTCGCAGCAACCAGACGTATGGCCGCCTGAGAAGTCAGCGTCCACAGAAGGTCTGCCAGGCGTCATCCAGCGGGAGACCACGTTCGCGCTTGCCGTCACGCCAACCACTCGCCTCCAGGCGTCCAGATACCGCACCTGGGAGCAGCTGCTCAGGGTGACTGCGTGGTGCTACCGGTTTGTCAGCCGATGCCGTCGCAAGCCGCGCGTCGGCATGAAGGGGGAGGATACCAGCAGCGATCAAGACGTCACCGTTGCAGTGTCGACTTCGCGAGCAGCCAACCCGAACTACCCTACTGTCAACGTGCCAGAGCTGACGGCGGGTGAGGTAGGCCGCGCTGAGAGGCACTGGATACGACAGGCGCAGAAGGACGCGTACGGCCCAACCCTGGAGCGCCTGGCCGCCGGAAAGCCAATGCAGGCTAGCGACCCGCTGGCGGCGCTAACCCCGACGCTAGATCAACATGCTGAACCGCTGATGGTGGTCGGAGGCCGTTTGAAGGCTGCGAAACACTTGCCATATCGTGTACGCTTACCGATCATCCTGCCTCAGAAGCACGTTGTCACGCGGCTGCTGATCGAGAAGGAGGACCGGAGGTGCCGCCACAGCGTGGGACCTCAGCATCTGCTGTCCAACCTGAGGGAGAGGTTCTGGATAGTAAACGGTGCATCAGCAGTCAAGACGGCACGCCAGTCGTGCGTTCCGTGTCGGAAGAACTGGGGTGTACCGGCGGCGCAGATCATGGGCGCTCTGCCGGACTTTCGGACTGCCGGGTCTCTCCGACCATTCTCGCACTGCGGCATCGACTTTGCCGGGCCGTTCCAGACTAAGCAAGGACGAGGCAGAACCCGAGCGAAGCGCTACCTCTGTCTCATGACGTGCCTGGAAACCCGTGCCTGCCATCTGGAGCTCACCTACTCCATGGATACCGGGGGGTTCCTCATGGCGTTCAACCGGTTTGTTAAGCGGCGCGGCACGCCAAGCATCATCGTCACCGATAACGGCTCCAACTTCGTCGCGGCTGAGCGGGAGTTACGAGAAGCCGTGGAGCAGCTCGATCGCGCAGAGATCGCGCGCAGTCTCGCTGATCGACACATCCGGTGGAGGTTCAACCCGCCCAGAGCACCGCATTTTGGAGGTGTCTTCGAAGCTATGATTAAGGCAGCGAAGCGCGCTCTGAGATCCGCACTGGCCACCGCTGAGCTCACTGATGAGGAGCTACACACCGCCATCGTCGCCGCAGAGGACCTCATCAACTCCCGTCCGCTGACAACAGTCAGTGCCGACGCCGCCGACCTCGAGCCGCTGACTCCGCAGCATTTCCTTGCAGGACGCTGCGACCCACCTCTGCCGTTGGAAGAGAAACTGAACGCCACAGAGCAAGTCCAACCCAGAGATCGCTTCGCCGTCGTGCAGCGCACAGTGAAGGAGGTCTGGAGGAGATGGCTCCTGGAGTTCGTCCCACTGCTGAACCAGCGCAGGAAGTGGCGCAAGACGCAGAAGAACATCGCTGTCGATGAGGTGGTGCTGTGTATCGAGCCCGACACACCCCGGGGCAGTTGGCCACTGGGCAGGGTGAGGCGTGTCTTCCCCGGACCAGACAGTTGCGTCAGGGTGGTGGATGTTGAGATCCGGGGCAAGATCTACCGGCGAGCCATCCAACGCCTCATTCCGCTCCCCGTGGAGTGAGGCGACGCCCGGTCGAGACAGACAGTTAGCTGCGCTGTTCTGTTAGTTAGAGTGCTGGTGCTCTGACACTGGTGTGCTGTCTCTAGTCTTTTCTGATGTTTCTGATGTTTTTCTCTTGTGGTTGTCCGTCTGCACTTTCCATATGCTGCCTTCCTGTGCACTCATTCTTGCTGCTGCACTGCCTTGCTCATGTACTCACTCATATGCCATTTCGTGAGTGAAGGGGGAGATGTGCACGCATGGTCATGTATACTGGTTTCCTGCATTCATGTCTGGAGTAGTCTGACTGTCATGTTCATTGTCGTGCTGTGTTACGGTCACGCGAGTCGGCATCTTAGTGCACGACAATGCTGTCTGCTTACGCTCTCTTTGTATGCATTCATGTCAGGCGATAGAGCGGCCCTCATTTGCATGCTTCGACGGGTCCGGGTCTCTGGTTTCACAGGTGCCCTGCTCGGCCTGCTGTGCCTTTATGTTGCCCTGCTGTATATTATACCATGGTGCTTTTCCTTTCGGCTAGTCTTCAGTAGTCTTCTTCTTTAGTAGTTAGTTCGTTGGAAACACAATAACAACAGAAGTTTGCAATGCGAGTCGAGCCTGAAGTGAGCCTGAAGAATACAGTCTAGAAATAGTAGAATCCAGTAAAGCGAGCCAGACAGAGAGCTGGCCAATCCTCAATCATAGTGCATGCAATGCTCACATCCCACAACGACTCTTGCCTTCCAGTTTCGTTCTCCACGAACAAAACAAGCTCCACGAGCTCCGCGTACCTGTTGGTGTTGGTTGAATGGCCAACTTATCTGCGGTATCTACCAAACACAACGCATACATTGAAGTGCTCTCTACACGACTTCAACAATCTGATCCATGTTTGCCACCTGCTTTCAAAACTTTTCTCCGTACACTCCTGCAATACCTCGAGATCTCGACATGCAAGGGCTCACGACCATACATGCATGCTGCATGTATGGCCAGAAAGCCCTTCTGCTATAGGGAACTGACTGGCTACAGGGACTAGGCCCCTCGCGGACACAGGTCCCTCCACTATACAATACAAGCATACAGTGAAGACCGTCCAGGTCAACAGCCACACAAGAATACAAAGGTGACTGGAGCCACTCACTCTGACATGGGCCACACCACTCAGCTGTGACAGTAGCGACGCATAGCTAAACTCAACTCCAGATGGGCTGAAGAATACAAGCCATGTCCAACCCTAGAAAAGGGAGAATACAGATCGACAGAAAGGGCTTAGTGCCACCAGTGCCACACATTTCAGGATTCTAACCAGGAAAAAATAGTAGGAGGTGGGGGGGGGGGGGTCAAGGGAAACAAACAACAGGAGAGAGAGAGAGAGAGAGAGAGAGAGAGAGAGAGAGAGGGGGGGGGGGGGAGAGAGAGAGAGAGAGAGAGAGAGAGAGAGAGAGAGAGAGAGAGAGAGCATGTGTACCGGTATGTTAATTACTAGAAAGTCGCAAGGCAGCCTTACCTCGGCACCAGGCTCTGGCATGGACCCGGTGAGCTCAGCAGTGATCTCTCGACCGCGTGTAGTCAGCGTTAGAGCCGCGGTTGTCCGATAGCAAACTATCTCATGCACCCGATGAGATGCCTAAACATGGGGTGATACAGTGGACACAACAACCAACAAGACGTTTATCTTCCATACAGGCTATGTTGATAAAACTCTGAGCAACAACATACATGTACTTCAGCCTTGTTCCAGTGCTAACTTGTGTTGAAGTTTAACTTTTAAAATTCAACGTAGGCCATGCATACCAACACACCAGTGCAGACCATTCCCAGCGTTTGCTGACTTGCTGCGCAGCGCATGCTGTGACTTTTCATGTTGTTCCATTTTTTTTTAAATATAAAGCTTGAATGTTTTGTGAACTATAAAAATGTTAACATGCACACCACAGGCACCAAACTCTTAGCAAATACTCACCGCCCGTAGCTTGTCTGGCAGAGTGTCGCGGCGCAAATCTCCGCAGAGAAAGAGGAATGGAAGGTCGCCACCGCCATGAGTGCAGCCATCCCGAGACAACTCTGCCCAATCAAACACACACACACACACGCGCGCGCGCGGGCAAGAACACAACAAGGAGTAGCCGGCCAGCCGTACAAACGCAGTGCACTCTACTGCCAGGGGTCGTAGCTGCACTGACTAACATTACTATGAGTTGGGATCACACAGAGACGGGCAGTTACTAACATAGTTGCCATGGTTATAAAAGAACAGTGTACCTGTAAGCAGCTGATCCGCAAGCTGCTCAGCATTTCCAGCATCCTTGAAGTGACTTGTCAGAGCAAGTTGCTCGGTAGCTAGAGACAACACGCACGTATGCAACATGGAAGCATTAGTCATCGCATTCGGTGTACGAGATAGCCATCGCGGTGCGTCATCGCACATCTTACATCAGAGAGGCTCTGCAAAGCGACAGTTTGCGCTAGTTTTGCAAGCTGTCTGAAAGCACGAAACACTGTGCGGCCATGTGCAGTTCTGAACTGGCCTGGCACGCGAAATGAACATTTGCATGTACTTTTACACCTCCATGCAGAGCCATACTCGTACAGTATATAAAATGGCTACACATCCATGTCACTTGACTCAATTTGTGTAGAAAGTGATCATGGCACATGGAAACTTGGACAGTGGAGCCAACATGGCTGACGTCATGTGACCTATAGATGCAGGAGTTGAGTGGAGTTGGAATCAACATGGCTGATCCGTATGGTCATGTGATAGATGTGAAACCACTCTAGTCTCTACCTAGTACTAAGGTGATCGACTGCAGCATAAGGTCGTTACCCTGCACACCAACTTTAGCGTGCGAAGTTTCACATTATTTTCTGTAGCTACTGACAGAAATATTTATGACACCTCATGTTCGCGTTGCACAGCCACTTCCCGCCGCTTATCTGCATCAACGATGATCTAATCCCGGAATTTCGCGGTGACAGAGACACCCATGCAGAAAAGGTCACAAGCTGGACACACTGGGTTTCATTCACAAACTGGACACACTAGGTTTCATGTACTCTTGCTGTGATCTGGCAGATCACGTACACGCACATGTGCTCAACACTGCAGCGCCACACTGACACACACACGCACACACACTGACACACACACACACACACACACACACACACACACACACTGACACACACACACACACACACACACACACACACACACACACACACACACACACACACACACACTGACACACACACACACTGACACACACACACACTGACACACACACACACACTGACACACACACACACACGCACATGTGCACATGCTGAACGCAACACCACCATAAAGCCACACAACTGACCAGCAAGACTCGTGGCCGCACCGACCGAGCACACCAAACGCTCATTCCACTCGGGAGCGATTGTCTCTCCGAAGGCCTGCGCCGCGGACCCATCCGCTGGAATGCACGATGCGGCAGCTGCTTCGACAGCACGCTGGCTAGTCAACAATAGACCTGCGTGGTACAGGGCACATCAAACTGTACTCGTAGGTCAGGCAATTCACCGAGGTTCTACTTACGGGCCGTCCGTAATTATCGATCTTTTTCACGAAGAGAAAAGGTTTCGTTTATGCGTGGGTGGGTTGAGGAGAGTTTCGTTTTGAAAAATATCGATAGCTGAAACATGAATCTATTCTGGCTGTCAAGTCAATATATTTTTCGTTGAAGGGGGTGGGCGGGTGGGTGGGTGGGGGTCATAATTAAACTGTTTTGTTCCATGAAAATTATCGAGAATTGCCGGATGGCCCCTTAGACAGTACACACTGCATGGATACGGGCACATGCACAAACTTAAGATCAACCTAGGGTGGTTCAACATAACCACAGTTTATAAGTTGACCGGGCTTGGCTACTTTTCTGTTTCTACAAAAGTTATGACCATGATACATGCTACATGCTACATGTACTGGAAGATATTATGCCTTGATCTGGTGACTGCATAGCAGGGAGTACTAAAAAACAAGGGAGTGCTTTTTAGTTCTCCCTTGTTTTTAGCACTCCCTGCTGCGTAGCTACCTTGTGGACTTACCGCGGTAGTTGCCGGGATGTGAGAGAGCTTCATGCACTTCCGGTTGACAGCAAAACTCAAACGACAGAGTCGGCACCACCTCGGGGTCAAAGCCTGATTCCGATAGCAGCTGTACATGTGTGTATGTGTAGAAAAGGGCACACCACAAACACAAGATACACACATGTTTAAAACACAAGATGACGGATAGTGGAACATGCAGAGAAGAGACTACGGCCCATCTGACTATCAGCCTTGGATACATGCGTGGTCAAACGACGATCAACCATGGACGTGGGCAAAATGGCCGCAAGTACGATTATCGTGGCTACTTTTCTGGTGCATGCGATACTTGGAATGGTGCTCTACGCAAATACCGATCTCCTGACAAACAGGCAATGATGACAGCGTTGTCATGGGAACTGAACAGCTCACACACGTACACGAGAGTGGCTGTCGTGATGGTAACCGCGGGCTGCCAGCCATGTGAACGGTTAAAACAGCTGGAAATTTCCTGCCCATATGAGTACACAAAAAGTCCTCAAGTAAAATATGGGCCGGTTGCGAGCAAGATCGTGTGAGATAGGTGCTAAAGTACAGTACCGTAGAGTACCGCCAGAGCGCCCCATCTCGCGAGAGCGCCCCACCTTGATTTTATAGCCTGAGAAAGGAAAATCGTATGGCACAGTGCAACGAAGTTTGTACGATGTAAGAATCTTTAGTGTAAGGTCACGCTTGGCAGGGTTTTGTGTGGAGCTTGTGTCCGCTCGAAAGTACGGATTGACTGCAAAACGTGCAATATGTGTACAAGGTTCATGTCGTATGACCTACAGACAGCAGACCACCTCCACAATACGACCACGAAAGGATGAGATGGTGGGGCGCTCTGGCGGTACTTTTCGGTACATGTATAGTGAGACCTGGCTGAGGCGACCACTCAATGCACAGTGAGACCTGGCTAAGGCGACCACTCAATGAACTTCACGAATGTGGTCCCCATGTACAGGCGGTTTCCTTATCCAGGGTCGTTTGACTGGAGATAACAGCCGGGCATTGGTCCTAGTTGCAGTGATCCTCTGGGACAGGTGATCGACTTATCATCAGAGTGCTCGACTTGACAGGTTGTACTGTACACTCAAAGCGCCTCTTATCCGGACACCTCAGATACGGGCACGTCTCTCCACCGGGCACCTTCAACTGGAATCCTTCTGGCAAAAAGTGCTTCGATTTTGGGGGGATTCGTATGCGCAAGTGCTTATTTGTCACTGTCAACCTTTTCATCGTTTCTATCCTGAACATGTGCAATATGTGCCAAATATACTTTGTCAAAAACTGATATGATACATGGTAGATGAGCTGTCCTGACTTAGTACAGGCAAATCTGAGATACAGGCAGTGCCCGGTCCCAAGGCACCCAGATAGGAGATGTTTGGGTGTGCATTGTAGTTTGCAATTGTCATGACCAGTTTGTTCTGCTTCGCCGTCTGATGCCGCTGCGGATACGCAGCGATGAAAATAAACAATGTGCTTGAAGTGTTGTTACGGATAGCGCATAGGACTACTGATCCGAGTACAGTCTGTATCGGCTATAGCGTACCCTTTTGATTTCCGTGATTTTATCACTATAACCGATGGATCACTATATGCGATACGATCAATTTTGATTTTTTTTTCGATCGACATGAAAGGCAAGGAAATACTTCTCAGCATGGCGTTTCGACAAATGAGCATGCTGCATAGTTGACAGTGCCCGCATTTCCATTAAAAAATTCTGTTATGTACATGTACATGTACAATCATGTATCACTATAAAAATAAGCAACGTGAAGAAAGTAAAAAATAGGGCTTTTGATGGTATTGCTACATGTATTTTAAAGTTATCACTATAGCCGATAATAATGTAGTGTGTTATGCATGTTTTCATTCTTTGTTGCCATCATAATATCTGATATATCATTACATCCGATAATATTGGTTATAGTGATATTTTTACTGGATAAAATACGTTTTGCTTTTGATATTTCGTACCAATATCACTGTAGCCGATATATTCTTATATCCGGTCACTCTATAGCCGATACAGACTGTATTCTGCAACGCCGTAGCACTGGCTGGGTGCTGCCTAGAAATCCCTACAGTAGAGTCGCGCGCCCAAGAACGTTGTTTCCAAGGGGTTAGCCTGGGACGTTCTTATTTTGTCAGCAATCTGGCTGCGTTCTTATAGCACGTTCTTAGAAACAATCTGTACTGGATCATATGTATCCCACAAGCTGCCAGAAAACCAACACCGCCGTTCTTAGCTTTAGGCTGTGGCGTTCTTAGAATTTCAGGCTGGACGTTCTTCAGCGCGCGACTCTACTGTACATCAATTTTGTAGTTTTCCGTTTTCATTTTGAGGTGTGTGGCTCAACACTGAACAGCCAGAGCTACAATAGTCATGTGAGCTATTTGATTGACCCCCAAAGTTCTATGCACCTGCATGTAATTGTTGCAGTTGGTCAACCCCTCAGAACTCTGGAATAACTCAATTATACCTTCGCATACTTGTCGATGCTACCATCCGCTGGAATCTGCTTGAACAAGATAACCCTCCGTGACAATGTGGACGATGACATCAGGAAAGACGACTTTCTGATCTGCAGACTGCTAGGGCTAGCTATCGCTACTGTGCTTGTTCTGAATGCGCATGGCCTGGATCCACTAAAATACCAAGTCTATTTTCTCGCAGCAAAGAAAAAAATCTTGAACGCATGCAATAACTAGTCATTATCTTCCTACATGTATGACATCTTCTGGCAGAGGAGATAAGAATAGGCATGATGCATGGATGTATTGCATGATGCATTGTTTGAGGCTTTAGTTACAGGGACTGGAATTATCATTGCTTCATCGATCGTAGCCTTGGGACATACCATTTACGTGTATGTTCATGTTCTGGCGCTGACTGGATTTACTGGCCAGAGATAGAAGCCTAGATGGTTCTGTCCAGCTTCGCGAAAGAGGTACCAACGCCTAGCTACTTGTAGATGGTAAGATTTCACATGATGAATTCATACTCCTTCCTTGAGTCCAATTCATTCGCGAAATGCTTGTAATTCCAATGACGCACATAGGTACAACACGACCGAAGACATGCCCGAAAAAATAATGAAACTAGTCGTGACAGACACTTCGCTGAAGATGGTTTTCGGACAGGACCGACGTCAAGAAACATGCACCATGACAGGCTACAGTACTTGCCAAACGGAGAAAGTCGAGTCGAGTTCAAGACAAGTACGAAGCACAACGGACTGCATGCAGGCTGACTGATTGTAATCATCAGGACTCAGGTTCATCTGTTCATCACCCACGCAGCTGAGCTTGGGCCGGTGCCGCTGCTAGCTGATAGGCCAATGCCCTAGTAACGTCCACGTGTCATGGAGAAATGTACCTGACAAATCGTGAACTTTGATAGAGTTGCGGGAAGAGTCTTGACTCTTGTGATATCAATCGATTTCGTGCACGTTCACGAAGCAACACCGGTTGACGAGCACAGTCTAGTCAGTGCAGTAGATCAGACTCTACGCCGCGCCAGGTCTTCCCTACTTCTTCTTCATCATCCCTAGGCCCTGCAGAATATTTGAATGACCAGTTTTTGCAGTTGGTGAGTCCTACCCACGTGGAGTCAGGACCCTGTGCAGAAGTAACTAATGTTACTTCTGACAGTTCTGTAATAACTAAAGTTACTTGTAGTTTGTGAACTGATGGACGGGAATATGTCTACCGGTATATGGATATGACCTGAGTTCTTTTGTGTGTGTGATTACTTGAATATATTTTGGAGCAGTACATGCCTCAGCCTCCGTGGATTCTTGATACCTGCCGGTCTGCCATGGCGCAAGCTCCAGACGAGAAAGTGGGCACCACTGCCGATGTTGCTCGAGAATTGATGATACTGGTGTACAAGGATCGCCTTGTTGAAGCTGGCCATGTGGACTTGCCTCCCTGCCTGAGCGCGAGCCACGTAAACGGCGGAGACAAGCACGACCAATTGGCCCGAGTAATGGTCGGGATGTGTCGGCAAGTCAGATCCCAATACGAGTCGAAGTTTGCTGACATGATTGGGCAAATGTCGTTCACTGCACGAACTGGATATGGACAGTTTCTTACGTTTGCATCAGAATTGTTCCAAGCTGGCGTAACACACGGAAAAATTGTGTCCCTGTACGTATTCTGTGCGGAGCTTGCAAACAGCTGTATGAACAACCCGGCATCGCTGGGAGCACATTATGTAGCCAGCCTTATGTCGTGGCAGTTGCGCTGTTTCAAAGAAACTGTGGACAGCTGGCTTATCAAACAGGGTGGCTGGGTGAGTTATCAACTTAGAAATCAATTACTTATTAGGAATCAAACCCACAACTAATAATTGTTATTTAATTTTATTATTTTTACATTCCTGTGCGAAAATGACAAAATGTAGCAATGTAGCACTGAGGATGGCACACTGATACACAGTACAGCCACGACCATAATGTAGTCGTAACCTTTTTTTCTATCCTCGGACCTTGATTTGGTTCTGTGTAGGTAATACCAAGAGTATATTATAACCTCCAAGAGTGTGCTACTCTGCAAATGGGGTCTCCGACGGCGAAAACTCACATTACGTGTCTCAGATACGTTCGTACTACGTACGAACGAAGGATAGCGTGCGCGCAATCCGAATATCTGCCATGATCATGCTGGGGATTTGCATACCCGCAGTGAGTTTCTGTCAGAGAGTGCTTTTTTTATTACTCCGCTGCTCGCTAAAAACAGGCTGGAAATGTACAACTGCGACACTGCACCACGTGATGTGAGTTTTCGCCGTCGGCGTACCCCATAGAAAGGGTATCAGGAGTTGCACACTCTTGGGGGGTTATGTACTCTTGGTAATACTAATAGTGGGCCTCAGCCTCAGGTGGCGTTTTCAAGGAAGACGCTAAGACCTACAAATATGAATGCGCTGCATCATACTGTTCATCGCCATCAGCACGTAGTCCCATTTCACTACACATGCCATTGGCGAATATTTCCACCAGGAAGTTTGGTCGCTTGGCACTTGAACTGTAAAAAGGCGAAGACGCCTGTCGGGAATTCCCTAGTAGAATAAGAATTAAAATTAGAGGTGAAACGGTTCGGGTAAGGAACCGGTTTTGGAACCGCCAGCTGAAAAGAATCGGCTACCCGTTCCATCCATTTTCGAACCGAAACTCGAAAAATCTCGTTCTCGTACAATTTCATGTACACGTCACTATCTTCTTCGCACATGGACTCTTCGATGTGTCTCGTTCTTGCTCGTAATAATGTTTTCTAAAAAATAATTGTCACGAACGCATTTTGTCGGTCTGGAGAAAAAGATTGCATGGAGCCGATACCCGAACCGTGGGAAACTATGCTGGCATTAGGGTACCCGAACATGAAACACATGGAACCGTTTCGCCCCTAATAAAAATATATAACCAATTAAAATTGGCACTGTTTACACTGCTGAGACCATGACTGAATCATAGCCGTCCAAAACACACTCTTAGCCCAAAGCGTCTCTTCAAAAGTCTTTGCCACTCCGAATTTTTAAGTTGGGCCTACTTCGAAGTAATTTGTGCACGTGGCTATGTGCTTGTGATATGTGCGCGAGTGTGTGTGTGTGTGTGGTGTGTGCGTGTGTGCGCGCGCGGCTGTTTTGTGTGTGTGTGTGTGCGTGTGTGTGCGTGTGTGTGTGTGTGTGTGTGTGTGTGTGTGTGTGTGTGTACTGACGTGTGTGTGTGTACTTATGTGTGGTTGTGTGCTGGGTGTAGTGCTTGCCCTGATCATTTTGTCCTGTGTGTGTTTTTCTTCTCTTTTTGCGTGCGTGTCGCTCATGCAGTCGAGCTTTGAGAAGGTGTTTGCGCCCAAAGTGGTGGGCTTGGACAACATCACGCCTGGCCACTTGCCGTGTGCCGACCCAGAGGATAGAAAGCCGGAGGTGTGGCGTTCGCGTATGGCCGGGATGGCCGTCATGACGCTGGGCCTCGCCTACGTGCTAGGTAGCTGAGATGGACCAAACATACGCCTACTGCTACTATTGTTGTTGTGTTGATGTTGCTGAGTATATGCGCGGGGAGACATCCCGCTGCCATGCCGCTTCGGCATCGGTCCTAGCAGTATTTGTCGAAACCATGCAGTGAACACCGCCTGTAAGTCATCCAGCGAGCACTTCGAGATGATCAGGGACATTGTACACCGCGGATATGTCTTGTCGCGGGCTGAGCTGCTAGCTTGTAGCCACCCACTTGTTTGCACAGTGCTGCCGTCTTAGACCAGTGTCTTGTGTGTGTGTGTGTGTGTGTGTGTGTGTGACACTGAACGAAATGCACCATCAGTCGAACTCGCTGACGTGTGAATGCGTGTGAATGCGTGTGCACAGCTGCACTTTTCTCACCCTCAAACCTTACCTGCCACCGTTAGCAGCGTATTTTCGTATATTTTTTCTTTATCTGCAGAAATATGGCTTTTCTTACTTAGCCTGGCTTCAGTGTCACCAAGAGCCAAGGCTTCTGCTTGCATACCTATTGCTTCCCCCTCCCTCCCTCCCTCCCTCTCTCTCTCTCTCTCTCTCTCTCTCTCTCTCTCTCTCTCTTTCTTTCTCTCTCTCTCTCTCTCTCTCTCTCTCTCTCTCTCTCTCTCTCTCTCTCCCCCCCCCCCCCCGTGCTTTAGCTTTTTGCTGTGACAGCATGGCCTTTGTGTGTGTGTGTGTGTGTGCGTGTGTGTGTGTGTGTCTGTGTGGACGTAGTGCGAGGAAGCCTTTCTCTTTCCAGGTTAGTCTTGTGTTTATCTAGGTTATTCGTAGTAGTGTGTGTGTGTTCAGTGTATTGTGCTGGTCAGTTTGGCACGAGTGCATGTCATTGAAAGGCATCGCTATATCCACTGCAGTGGCCTTTCCACCATCTCTCATTCAGCTAGCATCATAAAACAATTACGATAGCATGTGCCGTTCACCACCCCCTCATCATATTTATCTCATATAAGTGAGCAGTTTGCTACTTACAAAATATTCCAACTATAATCCTTACTCGAATGTCCGCCATATACGAAAGGCTCAGTTCATTACTCGATGCTGCCAGCCACATGTTGCCGTGTATTTTTTTCTGGTCTACTCTACTTCAAAGTGTATGTATGTGTATTGTGTGTCTGTGTCTGTCTCAGAATAGAATGTTGCCGTCAGAGTGATCACATCTGCTCTTTTTGTTGAGTTGCGTGTGGGTGGGTAGGCGCTTGCGTGTTCCCATACAATTGAATACCGGTATAATATATACATGACATGCCCTCGTTTGTGAGTGTGTGCGTGTGCACTCACTCACTCACTCACTCACTCACTCACTCACTCACTCACTCACTCACTCTCTCACTCACTCACTCACTCTCTCACTCACTCACTCACTCACTCACCCACACGGTTTATTCCCTGCCACTAGACTCTTATCTGGCTGTGTACTGTGACTGACATCGAAGCCATGATGTCCCAATAGATCTTTCTTGTTTGGTTGGCCCGGTGGTCTGTGGAGTTGCCTGCTTGTGTCTTTGTGGCTTCACTGTGTAATCTGTGTCTGTTTGCAGCCCGAACACCTACCGTATGTAATAAGCCAGTGCAAGTACAGCTACTGTGTAGTATCCCACATTGGACAGAGGTGGAACAAGCAAGTAACCTGTGTGTGTGTGTGTTTACATTTAAAAAGGTGTTCTTCGAAGTACCGCCATTCTCCTTTAACCCACCGACTGCCACTTCTGAGCTCTCTCCTTCTCTATCTGTCTCTATCTATCTACTTCAGTATCTCTCTCTCTCTCTCTCCTCTCTGTCTGTCTGTCTGTCAGTCTGTCTGTCTCTCTTTTTTTCTTTTTTTAATTATCTATTGCACTCAGTGTCACACACACACACACACACACACACACACACACACACACACACACACACACACACACACACACACACACACACACACATACACACACCCTCTCTCTCTTTCTCTCGCTCTCTCTCCTCTCTCTCTCTCTCTCTCTCTCTCTCTCTCTCTCTCTCTCTCTCTCTCTCTCTCTCTCTCTCTCTCTGTCTCTCTCTCTCTCTCTCTCTCTCTCTCTCTCTCTCTCTCTCTCTCTCTCTCTCTCTCTCTCTCTCTCTCTCTCTCTCTCTCTCTCTCTCTCTCTCTCTCTCTCTCTCTCTCTCTCTCTCTCTCTCTCTCTCTCTCTCTGTCTCTCTCTCTGTCTCTCTCTCTCTCTCTCTCTCTCTCTCTCTCTCTCTCTCTCTCTCTCTCTCTCTCTCTCTCTCTCTCTCTCTCTCTCTCTCTCTCTCTCTCTCTCTCTCTCTCTCTGTCTGTCTCTCTCTCTCTCTCTGTCTCTCTCTCTCTCTCTCTCTCTCTCTCTCTCTCTCTCTCTCTCTCTCTCTCTCTCTCTCTCTCTCTCTCTCTCTCTCTCTCTCTCTCTCTCTCTCTCTCTCTAACCATTTATCTACTGTATCTATCTTCATCTTCTCAACCAATCACATTTTAAAGTATAAGTAATCAGCCATGATGTTTTACTCTATGTGTCATCGCCTACAGGCTACAGTAGAGGTGCGCGCCCAAGACCGTCGTTCCCAAGGGGTTGGGCTGGGATGTGTACAAAAATGCTGCATTCCAGAACCGCGACACCAACACAAAGTTCCGCCGTTCTTTTCACCTTAGTCTATGGTGTTCTTAGTACTTCAGGCTGGGTTTTCTTGGGCTCCACGTTCTTCAGTGCGCGACTACTATAGTGTAGTGCCATGACCCTGCACTTCTACACCACTATACAGGTATTTACAACTCCCCGGTGACACAGGGAGTAGGTATTTTACTACTCCCTGATAGGGTTCGAGAAGTCTTCTCGAACCCTATCAGGGAGTAGTTTGTCCCTATGTGCAGTCATGTAGTAGCAGAACATGTTTTGTTTCGGCAATGTCACAGTACTCTTCGCCTACCTGTAGCTACACCTAGGCGGTGTACACACACTATGCGTAGCTCAGTACGGTACACTTCACAAGTTTCCTTCCTGGAACAGGAAGTCAGATCAAGGAAAGTATTATTACAACTGACAAGCTCGTCGTCGTACAGTTCAGCAGTTCAGGATGGCCAGCACCAGTCAAACCAGAAGATTCTCGAGTAAGCACAAGAGGAACGTGACAATGCGTTTGCTGCAATGTAATGTCCACTGTGGCAGTGAATGTACATGCGCACACTCGTGCGCGTGTGCACACACATACACATACACACACCACACACACACATACACACACACACACAAACACACACACACACAGGGTATAAAATATCTCATCTTGGTGCACCACCGGTGTTACACTCCAGAGCTTGTTGTATTTTGCTCCCTCGTTGTGTCTGCTAATTCGATACGGTATTTGGTATTTGCCGCGTAGTAATCTTGCAAAATGTTATTGTGACTATCCGATATGGTACACATGTACATGTACATGACATGTCGCCATGGCAATGGGGTGTTGGGGCCCCAGCGCAGCAGAGAGCCCATCATGCTCATGGTATATGTATCACTAAGTCTATGTCAGCTAGTCGTATATACACGACTCCCTGATCTGTCTCTGTAGGGATCCCTGCTACTACTAGCAAGAGCATGGGGGGGGGGGGGTTACGAGAGAGCTTGGAAGCTCAGGGCCCTACGCTATGCTTTTTTGCCTTGATGACCTAGACAAAAAAAAGCATAGGGATCTTATAAATTCTTTAAAAAAATCCTTTTTTTAAGACATATTAACCTGGGATTCGAACCCGCACTATCGCGCCCTGCATGCATCCCCCGATACACTTCGCATACATACTAATTCTTCCAAGTTGCTTCACATTATGATCTTGCATTTGAAAGCCCTATTTGAATATGCATTGTGGCCAGCCGTCTTTGATGGTACGGTACGGTAGGGATAGGTACGGGACAGGTACGATCGAGGGTAATACGACACCGTCTCCCGTACCGTACCATCAAACACAGCTGGCCACATACAGCTGCCCGCAATATTCAAATAGGGCTTTCAAACGCAAGATCATAATGTGAAGCAACTTGGAAGAATGTGTATGAATGCGAAGTGTATGGGGGAATGCATGTAGGGCGATAGTGCGGGTTCGAATCCCAGGATATGCCTGAAAAAATAGGAGAATTGAAAAATTTATAACATCCCTATGATTTTTTGCCGTCAGATACGGGATAGCGCCAGGCGTGACACAAACAAACACACAAACAAAATACCAAATTAAAGCTGTGTGGACCCTGGCTAGCGCCAGACGTTACTGAAGTAACGTCTTCTGCATAGCTACGGGAATAATTATTATACCCTTGCTACTACGGTACTTGGAAGTAGTATAAATAGCTACTGGACCCCATCGCTGCCGATTGTGAGTTGGGCTCATTGGGATCATCTCATGGGCGTAGGAACCGGTCCGGCAGGCCCGGCGGTCACCGGACCAATAATTTTCGATTTTTTTATTTACGCAATAAATAGAGTAAGCTGCGCACTCAGTACAAACACCATAAGCAAAACTTGTTTTCATGTAAATAAAGAAGCTTGTTCCTAAACGTTTTCGTCGCCATCTCATCAGAGGATTACTGGCAAATCAACAAAAGCTCTTAACTCAATATATATACGCACAATGCAAGTAATAATTTAGACCCTAACTAGCGCGATAAAATGAGAGCTGAAAGAAACATTACACCATTCAACGATATCAGGTGACAACAGATGCGATAAATTCACCACTAGAAAGTTACCATGCAACCACAAACGAGAACTACTGATCTAAATTCACAAACAATTTCAACGTAAACAAATTCTTTTTCTGCCTACACAAAATCGGCTTGGTGGTAAAAATGTAAATAGACTCCAATACACGCAAATACCTTTGACTACGTGAACGAGACCAAACAGAAAAGCAATCATCAGCATAACTAGAACGACAATCACTATTCTGAACAAGATGGTTGGCGATAGAAGATTCATACACCCTAACAACGCTACTAGAACCAGTACATACTTTGGAATTACGTGACAATGAAACCGACCTGACATTCCTTGCCGCTACTGCCAATCCAGACGAGGCCGATGTAGATGTCCGTACCAAAGGCACGTCCGTTACTGGCACTGCCTGCTGCGATGATGCTCCCTTTGACGTTCCAATGGCTGTTGATGTTGATGAAGAGGAGGAGGGAGATGAGGAAGACGCTGACGACGACGATGACGACAACGACGGAGACGATAAAGACTCCGCTAACCTCGCCCTAGAGCGAGTCACTGGTCCCGCAGACACACCATCCGGTGGTTTCTTCGGTGGCCGGCCACGCTTTTTGCCACCGGAGGTGGACACACCGGATGACGGTACAAAGGAAGTCAAAGAAGACGAAACCGCAGATACCAACGATGATGACGGGATAGAAGGAAGAGACGGTAAAGACGAAGGCAATGACGAACAAGCCGATGCCGACGAAGAAGACAACGACACCCCAGTTGGTTCCGTCCCCAGCGAGGGTGCACCTCCAGTCGCAGTACCAATCTTTGGGGGACGACCTCGTCTAGGCCTTGACGACCGTGCCTCAACAGGCATAACGTGAAGAGGCACATGCTGGTGGATCCGTGCCTCCAGGTGCTGAAGGGTCCTACCCACATACCGGCTCTCACATTGGGTCATTGCCGGCACTCGAAGTTGTAAATAAGATGTGATAATTTAAGAGTGGGTAGGACATCCTTCTTCACCATGAAGGCACGAGCTGTTGTGTAGACGAACCGGACACTAACATTACGAAAGTTCGATTTTTACATTTTTACCACCAAGCCGATTTTGTGTAGGCAGAAAAAGAATTTGTTTACGTTGAAATTGTTTGTGAATTTAGATCAGTAGTTCTCGTTTGTGGTTGCATGGTAACTTTCTAGTGGTGAATTTATCGCATCTGTTGTCACCTGATATCGTTGAATGGTGTAATGTTTCTTTCAGCTCTCATTTTATCGCGCTAGTTAGGGTCTAAATTATTACTTGCATTGTGCGTATATATATTGAGTTAAGAGCTTTTGTTGATTTGCCAGTAATCCTCTGATGAGATGGCGACGAAAACGTTTAGGAACAAGCTTCTTTATTTACATGAAAACAAGTTTTGCTTATGGTGTTTGTACTGAGTGCGCAGCTTACTCTATTTATTGCGTTGATTACATTTTTATCTCCACGGAAGCTTTTTAATTTTTTTATTTATTAATTTTTTACATTTTAACCTTGTTGGTGGCTTGTCGACTCTTGTACAGGTACCATGTTTTACATCGACAATGCGGTGTATCATCAGCATGCATATTCTTATTTCTCATATCATTCTGTAGCATTAAAATATGGCCTTTTAGGCTGTACTCACACTACTTGAAAAACCGCATACAAGTGACTTCCGTGTGAATGTTGCCACGGTGACGGTTGCGAAAATGAAAAAAGCCCTTGAAAGCCGCTTGAAAGGTTTCAGCGGAAACGGAACCCTCTTCTACGAGGTTTTTTGCTTTCAAGCCGTTTGGAAAGCTGTGTGAGGTCAGGAGGCCGGAGTACTATTGTACGTTGAAAGGCTTCAGAATATTTTTCATGCTTTGTTTCCTCGTGGTCGTACTGCTCCTGTACATATACTTGTAGTTTCCTTTTTTGCCTGTCATTTCTGAATTCTGTGGTGTTTTTTTCCGAGTATTTTCCGTCTTCTTTCTTCCAGTAGCTTCCCGTTGTTTTGATTGCCGTTTCTGTCGCATTTCTTTTGTACCATTGCTTTTGTACCAACATCATGCCTCGCGTAGTGTTTTCTGACGACTTGGAGAAGAAGCTCATCGAGCTGTGGAGAGAAACCTCTTCATCCGTCGACGTCGACGATGTGCTACTTCTTCGCGAGGCATGGCGAATGAACTCCACGATCCAAGCAAGATATAACTGTTTCTATTTTTCTCATGAACTGAAAATTTCAAATAAGTTGATCGAGCGCTAAAAAATTGAAGGAACGCAGCCTCGGGATTTGCAAAACTACCACATGACAATCATGTTTCTCCATGGTAATTTGCTGACAAAAATGCTTCAAGTCGTCACTGGAGTGCAGTGTGCTTGGAAAGGCTTTTTCAAGTACTTTTGTCTAGATTTGAACGCGACATTCGCGTCAAACTTTCAAGTAGTGTGAGTACAGCCTAAGGCCCAATTTTCAAAAAAAAATTCCCGGGGAGGACCCCGGACCCCCCTCTCACAATTTCGCCGCACCAATATTAATCTGCTTCCTACGCCCCTGTCATCCACTGTGTTTCGCAGCTCTCTTCACTTCTTTGCTCTGGAATCTTCATGTCATGTCAGTGAGGGTCAGTGAGGGTCAGTGAGGGTCAGTGAGTCCGACACCAGTGACTCAGACCGTACCTGACCGTCACTGAATATGGCCAGTAACCATTCCGACTGGTAATGATGCAGTGCAGTCACTGTAGTGTGCTCTTCTCTGACTGAGTCACACTCATTCACCTTTCAGGATGATTCTTACCTAAAAAGCTTAAATGTTTGGCCCGGTTCAGCCGAGGATATTGCCTCAGAGCGTCATTCTGCCAAGTCGGACATGTTGCAGGCAAGACCAGCGATAAAGCGATAAAGAATGAGGATGCTGCTGGATGCTGGCCACGAGGTCACTTGGCTTCGGGCCAAAGCATGCACAAGGTCTCACGGTGCGACTTGAGAAAACTGAAAGAATCATCTTGACCCCAGCCGCCGGGTCCAGGCCAAGTATTAGTTCTGATCACCGTGAGTGAGATACCTTAAAGTACATGTATACACTGCACAGGTCCACATGGATTGAGTCATGTTGCCAGCATGTACAAGTACATGTACAAGCCAATCTTTCGATTATCAACCACTGATCGGTGCATATCGAGAAATGGTTGGTACTGATAAGAAGAAAGCCTGAGAAAAAGTGAAAACAGCCCCTTGTGAATACACAAGCCTAATGCCAAGTAATGGATTGTTGTGTGTCAGTGCCGTTGGACGAATCCACAGGTGGCCGTCAGACAATGGACTGCTGTTGCTATTAGTGCCAGCGCACTGCTTTGTCTAGCTAACTTACACGCGTGTGTGTGTGCGTGCGTGTGTGTGTGTGTGGTGTCTCAGCATGCGGTATGGTGTCTTTCTGTGTAAGGAAAGTAAGTATTACTTCGAAGTAGTTTTGACTGTTTAGTGCTGGACCACCTGGTGTGAGTGTGGGCACACAAATGGACTAGGTATTGGCACCAGCAACTGGTCTCGCTCTTCCCCTCTCCAACTCGCTGCTAAGTACTCCGAACAATAGAGCACTGCCTCTCCGGGATTGTCTCAACATTTTTGGCCAGACGCCTTTAGTTCAGTAGCAAAAGGAAGTCTGGACTCGTTTCCCTTGCCTTTCAACACAACATCTTTAGTTCGCCGCATCACTACATCAGGACACAGCAGCTATCGCAGTACCTTTCTGTGCCTTGAACTCGCTAATAATAACCAGATAACTGCATGAGATTGGCCTTAAAAGTCACATGATCCCGCACACCTTTGTGCTGTCCTCAGGCTCTTATTGTGGCATGTTGGCACTGCCCCTGTATTTCAGGCTGTAACCCTGTTCCGGGTGTAGAATGCTTGACATGCCCTCCTTTCACTCATTATCATCCCCTTGATTAGGGCGGCATGCTACAGCCTACTGAGCGGAATACACAAACTGATTATGTGTGACTACTTCTGACTTATCACTAATGTATCTAGAACATGCATGGACTCCGGGTTTTGAGGACCAAATTCCTCTGGCGTGAGGGAGGTATGCTCAGGCAGCTAGAAGCATGCACACTTGTATATACATGTACATGTACATAGGTAACTCAATAGGCACTCTCGCAATAAGCCCCCCCCCCCTGCACTGTGATCGGCTGATTGCCACTGTATTTTTCCGGATCTAATTGAATTTAATAGTCACTGGTACCAGTAACCGGTACTAGTCCAAGGACCTTAGCCTTAGGCTTAGGTGAGTGGGTGTAAGCCAGTTATGGGCACACACGTCCTGTTACACTCCTTACCTACTCACATTGTACATGTACCTTGGGCTCTCCCCCTCCCGGTGCACAAACATGTCCAGAAGTTCCCTAACTGTTTTTCCAGGGCAGGTCAGAACCGGGGAGTCGTCCGAAATTAGTCAGCTACAGTTGTACAGGCCCTGAACCAGCTCCTGAGGAGCGGTACGGCTACAGGGCTGGTTCTTTCCCCATGCAGCCCAGGGCCCTGCATGTCCAATTTCATTGGGAGGATCCGATGCAGTCTTCAGGTCTAGGCCGTATCGCGCGCGCGCGCACACACACACACACACACACACACACACCTTGAACCTTAACGCCCATTGCCGTAGCAATGATAGCGATGGCGTCCTCACGCTGAGGCTCTAAATACCAAATCTGCAGTATGGCGCATGCCGCTTAAGGTCACCAGGACGACGGAACACTCTGTCACAGCGGTAGTTGGGGCACGGGATGTCTGGGGCACACACACACACCTTGACCTTTGACGCCCCATCTCCAGTGGAGATGATAGGCTACTGAGTTGGGCAGTACTTGATGTGACGCTTCAAATCGCCACTTCTCCTTAGCGCTCTGCCGCATGGGCAGCGAAAGTCCTTCGGTGCCGGGGGAGGAAGACGATGTTGATGGACCCGCCTGCGCCATTCCGGGCGATCTTGCGCGAGCCGATACCACTCTGACTCCGGAATATCCAGTGAGCGCAGATCACCGACAATCGTGTCTCGCCAACGCTTCTTTGGCCCATGCCGTGGTCTGGTTGCCTCGAGCTCCCCAAACAACACTTGTTAAGTAAAATACGGGCCACGTCCATACGGGCAACATGACCCAGCCAACGCAGACGGTACTCACGTAGGAGAGTGCCAATGTCTTCAGGAAGATGCGCTCTCTGAGCTAGATCAGCAGTGGTAAGATGACGGGAGTGCTGATCGCTCCTTGAGACTCCCAAGATGGAACGGACGCATGAGCGATGAAACAGATTCAGGCGATTCATCTGTCGGGCCTTCATGGGCCAAGTCTCTACTCCATAGAAGAGGGTAGGGATGACAATGGCCTTGTAGACAAGACGCTTAGACTTGATGGATAGGCCGCTACACCCGAAGATTGGCTTTTGGAGAGCGCCAAAAGCACGGGAGGCCTTGGCAACACACACACACACACACACACACACACACACACACACACACACACACACACACACACACACACACACACACATCGTGTACCACACACACACTTGCTCGCTGCCAAAACTGGTCACATACATGTATGTCTCCCCAGGAGAGGGGAGAGAGACTCAAAAGGAATCTTGGAAAGATGACTCAATTGCCCCCTAGCAGCTGACGCCCCCTGAAATCCCCAAACTATGGGTGGACCTGGAACTGATCCAACTTATGGGCTCACCCGTGACACCTTACAAGTGGGTGAGGACAAGGTGCAGAAAAAGGATTGACGGCATCGGGGTATCAGGATCCAACTGCAGTTACCCCCTGCCCCGAGTAAAGGTATTACTTGCTACTGGTGTGGGTGGCTAAATCAGAGTGGATCTTGAGTTAACGTTGGCAACAGACCCAACACTATCTGGCATAAGCGAACCCACCAACCAAACTAGCTGGCACACTATTGGACCATTGGACGCCCATCGCCGAAGGTGATGATAGCGATGCTACAGCAGAAGCCATAGCAGCTTGTGCTGGGATTGCACCATTCAACAACTTGCAAGGCTGAAGAATTGTCCGCCACTATTCAGCCTGGTCTACACCACACAGCTAAGAAGTGGCTTTTTCTGTCCAGTGAATCCCTACTTTTTGGCACACACACACAAACACACACGCACACCTCACACACACACACACACACACACACACACACACACACACACACACCTCACACACGCACATCTCACACACCTCACACACGCACACCTCACATACGCACACACACACACACACACACACACACACACACACACACACACACACACACACACACACACACACACACACAAATCACATATCAGTGATAGTTTGTGTTACAACTGGTCTCAGTTTCTATAGTTGGAATCCCTGTTTTACTATAAATAAGACGTGGGACGAGATATATTTTTGGGGAGAGCAGTCCCAGTATGCATGGCTCAGTAATAATAAATTTAATAAGTCAAGCAATGCAAAAACTATACTAATCACTGCATACCCAATACTACAAGAGCTGGATTCTAACTAAGGAAGGCAAAGAGAAAGGAGATATTCAGCTCGCAAGATTGCGTCGTCTTTTGAGCTCGGGGACAGGTCCCCAAGATCGTCGAGTTGAAAAGAATACGAGAAATAATCTAGGCAACGGCGGGAAAAAAAGCATATAGAGAATTTGGTGGAATCATACATACTGGATAATAATTTTTTAAAGAAATAAGCTCAACCCTGTATATTAATTCCTATCGGTATAATTGGGCAAGCATATATTTCTCGGGCAAGCTCAAATAGTACAGTAGATCACTGATACCATATAATCATCAAGGGGGTTTGACGAACAAACAAAAAATTGGAGGTCGAGTCAAAATATATTCGGACAGACGATAAAATTCGACGACGGACTTGACAAATAGAAGATATAATCCAATAGAGAATAATAGACTTTTCTTTGGCGATGAATAAATTTGCAATCAGTCCTATCAAGCTGAAATGTGATCATTCCGTGCCTTCCGCCGACGGGTTGTCTTTACATACAATACCGGCACATTCGCAGGGCTCCAATAGCTGCGCTATCCTACAGTCCTGACATCCAGTCTCTCTGACGGACGTGCGACCGTTGAGCGACATTTGCCGCAGTCTCTGCACAACCTCCAGGTCGGACTCTCCCATGATGGCCTGGACAGAAAGCAAGGACAGCAGCGGAGATACATGCAATGGTTAGTTTGGTCAGAAGCGCCAATCAGCATGACTGCTGCATGCATCATGTTGAACACAGTCATTCATTACAAGAGGCTTATAGTTAATAAATCAAGTCATTACACATAATTATTGAGATCGACAATCAAACAGTCGTAAAGGTTTGATAAAGCTAGTGCAACAATTCAAGTAGTTCCTCCCTGGTGAGAGTTTATGTTACATGTGATAGTACGAGACATACTTGAGTAGCAGATTTAAAGTGTAATCGGGACGGGCACGCAATATTTTTCTCCATGATCATTCTACCCCCCCCCCCCCCCTCCCCCAGCTCGTTCAATCATGTGCACATGTGTGGGCGTGTGCGCTGTTGCTGTATGCATGTTGCTGTGTATGTGTGTGTGTGCATGCGCGCGTGTGTGTTTGTGTGTGTATGCGCGTACTCCTGTTGCTGTGTGTGCACGTGTTGCAGGAGAGCTCACCTCTACGTCGTCGTCGTCCTCCCGAGCGAAGAGCTGCTCCTTGAGCAGCATTCGGATGTAGGGGTTTGCGATCCACCTTCGCAGGCGCTGCATCATGGAGTCGGTCACGGCCCGCCGGCGCCTTCTCCCGGCGGCCGCAGCTGGCCGCCTATCCGGATATGCAAAGAAGTAGCCACTGAAGCCGGCCGCCTCGATGACGTGATTTGACTTGAAGTGAATGTTGACCGTCTGCAGGCCGGTGACGGATGCCCCGTAGTCCGTTGGACTGCCGCAGATCAGCTTGTCGCCAGTGTATCGCGTTGGAATAGTCAACAAGTCGCGATCCCAATGGCACATGCTGGAGTCGCCCTCGATCCTAACCGTCGGGAACTCCACGTAGACGAGGTGCCCGTGCGGCGCGGTGAAGTTGAACCAGCAGTCCATGTTCGGGAAGTAGTGGTTCGGCCACTGCGTGGTGCGCGGACTCTGAAACGGGTTGTAGCGCGCATTGGTGAACTCGCCTTTGCTATAGACGTGCGGCTTTCCGGCCGCCGTGGATGATGGCGGTGACGCGGTGGTGGTGCTACTGGATATAGGTACTCGCGATGGCTGTCGGCCGCCGGTCTGGAAGCCGGCAACATGATCAATCACCTGTTCCGCTCGCACTGACCCGTCGGAGCTCTGCTGTATTGCTGCTGCTGTGGGCCGCGTACTTCTGCATTCGTATGCTCCGTAGACCACGACACTGCAAACACACATTCATACAGACAGACAGAGGGAAACTATCATTAGCTGGCTGCTGCTGCTGCATGCTGATGCACCACCATCACCCTGAGAAAGGCCACTCTGAGGCCAGCAAAGCAAGCAGGAAAAGTTGCATGACCATGTTTGGCATGGCAGCCATACACTTATGCCATATTCTGGCACCTCTGCTATATGGGCATGGCATGCTTACACTGCCTCATGACTCAAGCAAATAGCTCTGGCTCATAAAGCCCTGGGGGCTCTTGAGGCTGACCCCAGCTAACTTCTCTAGTGGCACAGGAAGCCTCAGCGCAGTTTATGTGTCAATGGTCATCACACAAAGTGCTCTACAACCATGCCCACAGATGTAGGGTGCTCAACTGCTGTGCATCCCCTGACCCCTAGCCCTGGCCCCTAGCCCTGGCAGACTGTGTGATGAGTCTGTAAAACTGGATGGTCAGCATCTGACACTGCTACCGCATTCCAGCCCCGTGATCACCAGTCCAGAACCGCAATGCATCACCCTCACACCCACGGAGTGTCACAATGAGTTCTGCATGCGGATAATCCCATTCCCTGCCGCCCCATGCAGCTGTGGAGAGGGCACACACTCAGCATGCCCTGCACCTGCAGCCCACTACATCACTCACTTCATCACCATTGTAGTACTTGTTAGACATGCTACTATGGGGTATGCATGCACAATACAGCCACTGAAATTGGAATGCAGCATCTTCTCTCTTTCCTTCATAACTTCTGTGGTGTTATGACTGGCTGGTAATTTCATTTAGGACGTGACCAGCTGCACGCACTGTCTAAGATTAGCAGTCGCTCATTAGCAGGGCCACACTAAGTCTGTTCATTCTCGCCACATGTTGATGTACATGCTCTGGGGGCATAGCAGCCGCATTCCTCTCTACTCTCCATAGGGAAAATCATGGCAAGTAACACTGGTCAGCGGCCAGTTGTAACGTCCCATGATTCAGACATTGCAAGTACACGGTAGTAGCAGAGTCACTCTGGCCCATTGGAGACATTGGTCCTGGGAATGTTCAGTGCAGCAACTCCATTGCCGCATGAGTATTTTTATTCACGGGTTTGCCATGGTATTCCTGATGTGAGTAGTAGGGAAACTGGTCAGTGGACTACTGCCACTGGTTCATGTCCCATCACAACCTTACTCTATTCCACACTGACACAGTGCTAGAGATGGGCGCTGCACAGCTGTGTGCTGCATGGTGATGGTGACACAGTCACTACTGTCAGGAGATTCTGCTTGTAAGGATAAGTGGTCAAGTGGCCAGAAGGCCAGGACCATGCAACTACAACAGTTCTTTGGAATGCATAGCTGTTTGTGCAACATCCGAGTCCCTGCAACAGCTACCCAATACCCGGTGTTCTAGCCATCTGCAGTGTGTCCCAATGGGCCTATGCTCATTAGCAATCATTCCACTTGCTGCACTTTGGCCTCTCCGACCGCTTTGTGCCCAAACATCTCCGCTTTCATCCTTTGTGTTTGTTTCAACTTTCCTGGCATTGAAATCCAAGAACCAAAATAGCATGCCCCTTTCTGTAGAACTGTAGACTGGTGTAGTGTGCATACCAAGGCTCTTTGGGAGCAGACCATAGTGCGTACTGTCCATAGCTGCACCTGTCCTCTTTCCCCGGCTTACTCAGTCTGATTCTCACAAGTTACAACCCAGCCAGTTACTCATACATACAACTACCATCATCCTCATCATCATGTAGATTGAAGTTCCTACACAATGGGAGACATGACTGTGATGCTGGCAGGCATGCATGCACCCACACAACTGCCTCAGACTACCACTCCCAGCACCATCACAATGCATGAGTACTCTTATTATTATTCAGTATCCCAGCTCAGGAAATGGTTGATGTTACAACACAGCTTCCGAGTGTGGATTATCACCAGCATGTTTTGCGTCCATATCAAAGGACAGATAGCCCCATGCTATAACTGCTGAGTACTAGTAGGTAACCTCATCAAACACAGCAAGTACATTGTGTTGAGTGCCTGCCAGGGTTTCCCCAATGGCCAGTGCCTAGATTCTCGCCAATCACACAGCTAATAGTTAGTTACATGTGGGTTCATGTTCTAATGACAATATGACTTACCCACTGCATCGATGTACGAAGAGACTGGCCAACGCTACCAGGACAACGAACAGGCTGGTTGCCATACTGCTCGTCGTGTGTATGTGATGCAATGTGGTAGAGGAGTGATGGTGATGGTGGTGATGCTGACCACCGCTCAGATGGGCAGAATAGTGGTGCTGCTGTGGGGCCGCCTGTCGAGGATAATGCGACGACACTTCACACCGTAGATCCCTATTACAGCACGCACTTCCTAGCACCGAATGCTGCTGGCGCTGCTGCTGCTGGTTTACAGCGGATACTGATAAGGTCGTTGGGAGTTCACCGTTCGAACCTGATGACAGCGACAGCAAGAACACAGGATGCACACGCACAAAACAAAATATTCCACAATCGGTCAGCCTTTGCTTTCACTTCACTCTGGAAACTACAATTTCGGAGCCTACGACGTTTCGACTTTGCAGAAGTGCAACTAAAGCTGAAACCCTACGAATTGTTTACTGATAAATGGAAATTACACTTGTGAGACGGGCAGGGCTATTTGAGAGCATAGGAATGAGCCTCTAGCCTAGACTTGGGCCCTTTACAAACCAGACGCATACACTGGGCCTATTCAAGAGCTAGGCTATAGAATACGCAGTCGCGTGCGCCAATCTCGAGATTGATTGAAAGCGGAGAGGGAGAGAGATGGAAGGGTCTGCTCACTTCAAAGACTTGTTGGAGCTGAGTTGAATCCCTGGCACGGGCCTCTCACATTGCGCTGGCGGGCAGGATTTGATGTGGCCGCGCTGCCGCAGCACCAGTTCAGCGTTGTAGACGAGAGACCTCCGCTCCGTTCCGTAGAAAAGACTCGGGACGTTGGTGTGACCTTGCACCTCTCGGCTAGCACGCCCGCAAGGATATCGAAACTGTGAAGTGCTCAAGAACCTGTCGTTCACTCTCCTGCACAAGTGCAGCACTTTTACCGCATTACGTGACGTTGCAGGGACGCTAGCAGCGTGAACTATGACACACGCACAGAACGGCGCGCTTTGCCTCGGTGGAACCTTCGAGCTGACAAGGAAGCTGCAAGAATAGGATTTCGGTCTCCTCGAATTTTTCAGGAAGATGCAATTCTGATGTCTTGCCTGCGCAAACACTTGCCGAGTCTCCTTCCCCATCTGCTAAAAGTGCAGTAGCTGAAGCCTTGGCAGGCCCAGCTTGCTAGCCCGTTTGCTTTCTCCTCCTTCACACTCGCTGTCTCTCACAATCGTGGCCGCAGAGGACAGCCAGCAGTGGCGTGATGACGTGTGCACGTGTGAACGCTACACGTAAACATCGACGTTAGCGATCTCGTTTTTTTCTAGTCGAGGCGCTGGGTCCGTAGCAACGCTACAACGTTGCTCCTTCATGCGCACGTCCGTAGACCTAGGTAGAGCGCACTTCTTGTATCCCAATGCACAGCAGAGTGCGCAGACCGGATCGAGCAACGGAACGGCACAACACCAGTAGCGGCTTCCCGTGCACATGCAATACACACGAGATTCGTGTTGGCGTGAAAATTGCAACATTTAAAATTTTCTCCCCATTCTGTCGTGTCACTACCTATTGCCAGGCACTCAGTTTGGCTTCAACGAGCTCGTAGATCTTCTACCAAGTAGATTCCAAACCCCCAATGAGTTGCCTCAAGGCACAATCATTTTTCCGCCTGGGTAGAAAAGCATTGCATGAGGGTAACATTAGGCGTAGCAAGTGTCATCACCTAGCTGGCTGGACACTAATCATTGCCTTCACGGGCGTGGAAAGTGAGTTTAGTTGTTCATGAAACGCCATCAAAAGGAACGGAAAAAGTTCCCAAGGTGGCACGATTATTCCTCGTCTTAGTGTTACAAGAAATGAGATCGACTCCGCCGCGGCCCAACGCTCTGATGTGAAGTGTGAAAAGAGTGAATTCGCAGACCAGGGGTGTGTGTGTGTGTGTGTGTGTGTGTGTGTGTGTGTGTGTGTGTGTGTGTGTGTGTGTGTGTGTGTGTGTGTGTGTGTGTGTGTGTGGTGTGTGTGAGAAGCTAAGGCCAGTAAGGGAGGTCAACTAAACTAATCCAGTCTTGGTCAAAGTGGTAGACAGAAGTTGGCATGTACGAGGAGAAAGGGGATAAATCTACCACGCCAGTCGCCCTGAGGATACGTTTGGTGCGAAGCTACTCCATTCAATGATAGGGTTATTGTCAGGAATGCTTCAGGTAGACTTGACGACGTAATACTTCAAAGCAGTAATAAAATAATTGAACGGTGATATAACGGCGAAACTGCTTCGATGATCATTTTTCTATTGGAATCAACAGTCAGTTCAGTAGGTGCGAGTTTCTCACTCTTTGAAACTGCCCGTGCATGTCTAGCAGAATGCACGGTGAGATATTGCCCATCCACAGACCCAGTTCTCTCCTCATTTCTCTCACCTCTGTGTGGACATTTGTCGAAAGGCCGCCGCTGCCTGTTTCGACACCAGCAGTAGTGCTTATCAGCGTCCATCGTCAAACCTTTCGGCGCACTGAAGTGGCCGCACAGGCGCTCCATATCACTACACCTTCTATGATCACACGTGTTCATTTCGTCACCTGGTTTCAACATCTAACACTTCACCTAAACTAAAGCCTATTATAGCAAACACTAAACAATGTCATATTTTCGCTTCTGGTCTCCTCCTCAGTTCGCATCTTCCTCCTAGCTCCAGACTTCTCCCTCCAGGATGCACTTGGCAAGTGAGATGGACGTTTCCCCTGCGCTAGCAGAAGACTGTTGACTGTTGTCAGCCTACAGGCTGCTGATGCCCTCCCCTTGTATGTGTGTCCTGTGCAATGCTGTACTTATGCCTGGTGGGTGCACAATAGCGGAGGTATGCACACAGGCATGTACCTGTGAGTGTGTACCATGCATCTTTTCCAAACGTAGCCTAATTTTGGATGGCGAGAGCATCTGTGGGGTGACAGGAATGACATTTCCACATTCCCGCGGCGCATGTCCTCGACCGGTTAGGAGATTATTAATCCATGAGCTCCACGGCGGTGTGGTCGGGAGCGAAAGCCACCGAGGGCCCAGCACATAGATACAAGAGGATTAGCTTCGAGATGAGCCAGGGCACAAGAACCTCAGTGCCTTGGCGCCCCGTGGCGTAGCTAGGGACGGCCCTAACCTTGTCGGCTCACAGGTTGCTGGCAGTCATACTGCTGTCGTCCTTGGTAGGTGCGCGGCGGCCTGAGCACAACGAAGAGAGGAGTTGAGCGTCACTCGTCGTGGTGTGGTTGTCACTGACCTGTGTGCTGTTGCCAGCCAATCTCGCACCCTACCTGGATGCCAACCGTCGCTGCCATCACGGCCAGCATTGTGTTGCACCCTGTCATTCTCATTGGGATTTGTTTGTCGGATGGAGGCGACCGCTGTTGCTTGATGGTCTATGTGACTGTCCAGTTGTGCAAGGGCACCACGAGTGCTACAAATAGTATTGGTCACCGCCATGTTCGGAGCGTCCCGAGCGGCACAGGCCATTGGTTGCTTCCTGGACAGGCTTGGACTTGTACACGCGTTTTGATGCGCAATGCCGTAACCAGCTTTAGCCGAGGCCAGAAAGTCTACATTGCATTTAATTGTGTGAGGTTTTCCCGCGATAGAGTAACACGAGCGTCTACTCCGGCTCCACAGTGTGAACACACTCGGCACACTACATGTAGTACACGTACACACAGATACAGGATACTGTGCTTGTTTCTGGGGTCATTCCGAATGACCATTTGCACTGCACTGACGATATGCGCGTGAGAGTAGCTAGCAGAGGTCACAGAGGTCGAAGTACACCGCGCTCGAGTTACGGACAGAAGATTCTGCTGCAGCCACGTGACCATTGCCGACATGTCGGCACGACAGTTAGCGAAGCTCAGGCGCACATGATCATTGTTCGATGCATGCATGAGAGGCGGAGGTTCACATGTTCACGCTGTTTCCGCACTGACTGTGTTCAGCATCCGCCATGATCCACGCTTTACTTTCAACGCATTGTGCTGGCACAGGTTCAGCAACAGGACAAGAATAGACTGATGTACATAGCTGAGGTAGCGTCGGCAAATGCTCTGCGGTGCTGTACCGAGCCGTGCCAGTATTGTGCTGCCAAAGGCAAAGGGGCCTTGTAGTTCATCACGGCGTCTCCCGCCGCCGAATGCCAGAGAGCCTAGCGCCTGGATACCTAATCGTTGGAGTGGCGTTCACTAGGTTCGCACCGTGTGACTACTGCCACGATCGGTGGTATGTAAGTACGTCGAGTGAGCCGAGCCGCTCTAAAACCGGACCATGGTAGGCATTTGCGAAATGTCGCTTCGCACTGTTCAGCAGCATTTAGCAGAATATTCTGCTTAGCAGCGTACATTGTACACTATGGTCGCTGTTGACTATTGAAACAGTCCCTGATTGCATATCTGAATGTAACGTTGCATGCTTGACTGGAATTATACTGAACCCGCACGGTAATGTATGATATGGTCATTTCCTTCACCTTTTCTGGACCTTGTTTTATAATTTTTAATTTTGTGTTACACTACATGATACAGCGCAATGACAGCGTGAAACAGGCCTGCTGGCCTTTTGCGAGTTTTCCCATTTGAGCCCATACGATAATTAAATAGGATAATTATTGTCAGCCCAGCTGCCGCTGTATCCACTGTCTGACAATTGCCAGGGAGATAATGACTTGATGGCGCTGAATTACACCGCTTGTCCCATCTGGTCACACAAATTAATCACTGCGAGATTATCAGAGGTTCAGTTGTGGAGATCATTGTGTTCCTCGCATTCAGGCCATCAGGGGACGGACCTAAGCCGCGGTGACTTGGCGAACAGAGATTACTACACACATGTATTGTGCGAGCACCAGTACTTAAAAAGTTGTCACAAGTGCGTTTCAAGGCGGGAGCGAGTTGCGACTGATTGTATGACGGCGTGAGGATGCTGAAGGAGTCGACGAATCCACACAGTTACTCGCACCATGAAGTGCTTGCACCTCAAGCCATGATGATTCTTTCCTCACCGCGACACTACCCTGAACATGTTCAACGGTGTTCGTCCGGATCTGCGCGAGCACGGTGCAAGCTATTACAAACACGTTAGATTCTACATGTACTTAGCATATGGCATGTAGACTGAATAATTTATGTTGAATTTTTTTAAACATCCCCACGTGACCATGTCGGATTGTACTGATTGTAGGCTCTGTGTTGAAAGTAACTTAGCTAGTTGCTTTGAACAGACTATGCGTCACAGGAATAGCGCCTGTTGTCAGAGCCCAGGATACGTGCATATCGACTGGCTGAGTTTCTCCGGGGAAAACCCTGGACCCAGTCTCAGGAAGAAGGAGGAGGAAGTGGTATTTCGGGGTGGTGTGAACATTTCGGTAGTTTGAAGCCACGCGAACTTGGTACAGTTAGAAACGGAAGCTTGATGTTTGCTGAGAAGATTCTACTCGCCCCGAGGTTTGGGTTTTGTAATGTCTCGGGCCAGGCTGCATATCCTGGTTTCTCTCGCTGCGACTAGTCCCCGAGTACGCTGTGACAATGGGCTCGATCATCTCGGAAAGGTTCGAGGGGAAGACGATGATAAAAGTGAGGTGTGTATACGAGTAACGTTGCTGGGCAGATAGACGCACTCATGTACATGTGTGTGTCATGTAGTTTTTGAGGTACTGGTAGGAGTCAGCAGAAGCAGTATACGTTTTGCACGCAGTTCGTTTCACCCTTCCAACATTTGAAACCTTACCAAACTGGCATTTGCAATACGCTGCCCGTATCAGGACGTTATCAATATCAGTTTCATTTTCAGGTTGACAATATCAGCGCTGTGCACACTGAATGGAATGTAGGCACGCACGCACGCACACGTTTATATACAATGTATGACCACGTTAGTAATACAGTATCCGCGTAAGTAAGTCCACCAACTAACTAAACTATTACTTGACCCACTCATCTGCAGTGCACACGGCGCAGATACTGCTATCTCCGACCAAAGCCGATGGCGGTGAAAACGATGACAGCTGACTTTCTCTCTGTGCGGATCGGAATGAGTCAGGCGGTCTCAGCTACAGGTACTTGTCGTGTGGGAGAGAAAGGCCGAATGGCGTACAAGGTTCTAGTGGCGTGTGCTGGGGATCAGCCTCGGAACCGTGATATACTGAAGGGTAATAGAATAACCGTGTTGCGTAAGCACTAGCGGACCGAAGAGCAAGTCAGTGAGCGAGAACTAGGATACAGCTCTTCCAGGTCATGATGTGGCCGATGGTCGCTACAATAGTGTACTGCCGTCACCCGCCTGAACTTTGATGTAGCGCTCGCGTCACCGACGCGATCTGACGTCGTTACATGATCACAAACGGAACCTGCTTCCCAGCGACACACGGTAAACGACAGCCTAGCGCCCGCAGACGACGCGACCAACGCGCACCATGCTCGCTGCCAGTAAACCTACTGGAATCGCTCTCTATCTCTCTATCTCTCTCTACTTGCAGCAAGTCCTGAGTGAACTGAGCTAACCACCGACTGTGCTGCCATTCGCTCTATGGTCTACAATGATGTCGATCGCTGGAAGGTCTAGGTCATGTAGATCTCCAGTAATGACACCCGTGTACAAAGTGTACACGTACACGTACACGTACACGGGTGTCAGATGTCCCGCAGGCCGCGTGCCGAGTGCGTGGGACTACGTACAGACCGTATTTGGTGTTGCCACAAGTCCCCGATCAGACTCACGCGACTACAGACGTTCCAGGTAGATATACGCAACGTCTGGGGGTGATCCACACCGCACTCTAACTGGGACGCACCTACTAGACTTCACAGGGAAGGTCTGGCTGGTTGTCCGTCTAGGAAAGCGAAAAATCGTCTGGGCCGTTTGACGCTGTATTCGCGCTTTCCGTCAGTCTCGTGACTGGCACCCAATGCACGCACGATTGAACCGTAGAAGCAGATGCAAAAAGGTAACACTTCTTCTGAACTATTTCCGTGTCTGGCTTACAACACGCGTATACGTATGCGATCCTAGCCGCACTCTAGCTCTATCTCTGGTCGTGCGCGTCCACTGTTCCACGGTCACAGTCTTACCACTACTGACTGTATCTTGCTGGCAATAATCTCGTATGTCTTCAGTCACATGACCCTACTATCCCTAGGTTTACAACGACGTTACGTTGCAGGCAACACGGACGCATGGTGACGTCTACAAGGGGAAAACGCTCAGCGCCGTCGTTCACCAGGCCGCGTTGCGCTGAACCACTCCCTGCCCTGCACTGGCTGCCTGTGCATGTGCGGTCTGGCAAAGCCAGCGGTTGTTCTCGCATAGATTTGTAGTTTCCTTGCGGCGTTCCGCGTCCGCCAGCCACATTTCTAATGTCGCGTGGTTAGCATGAATCTTTGCGCCTACGAATTATGACACCAGAGAGGGAGTTGGTGCGAGGATTAGAGCGAGAAAGAAACTGTCAGCTCCCCCTTGTTGTGTTAGCATCCCAAGCACGAGCTAGTCGGTGCCGGCGGAAAAAGCAACAAAAGGGACACGTAGGAATCCGCCATGTGCTCACTTTTCACCGCGTGCGACCTGGCAGGTTTGGCCAATCTAGCATAAAATCGCGTCTGTCTTATTATCTCATGTCATCCCAGCATGCACCGCCGTAACACTGTATCCTGTATACATGTAGCGATCTGTCCTGTGCGTATGTACACGCAACAATTACATGTGAGAGCGCTTGGCTGCGTGTATCTTCAGATGGCAAATACCTGAGATGCTGACAGGCATGGAGAGACAAGCACTCGATCAAGGAGGCAGTGGTAGTGCTCCGCAGCTCGTGTGTCTCTCTCAGTGACTGACTGAGTCACGGTGGTAGCGAGCGGGTCATCGGCCACTCTGCAATCGGTGCCTTTCGGTGACCCTCAAACGAACAGAAAAAATGCCCGACGTGTGACTGAGCTAAACTTATCGCGATCCCAAACACAGTCTGCATGACACTACTAGGACGTGTAATTCCACAAGCCATAAGCGATGAAAACTTGGCGGCCGTCCCGAATGGAAATGTCGCAGCGTTTACGCTCAGACCTGCACCGCAAAGTGTAGTTGTCGGGAACGAAACTGAAAGTCCTGCGCACAAGACCCCTCCAACCATCCGTCTCACGTCAGGCCTTGTCGTGAGGTATGGCTCTGCTAGAAGAGGAGGTGGTGCATTAGTGGACACACTACACGCTGAACAGTTCCGTCTTTGCCTCACCCTACATAGACTGTCTGTGTGTTATGGATACACGTAGTCCAATGTTGTTGTTGTTTGTATTTTATTTTGATTCGCAAATTCAAACGGGCATAGAACCCAATAACATGAAAGCGATGTCAAGTCACCATCCGCTCAGAAGTCAGATTACTACCATAACAGAACTATCAGCAGGGCCAGGGGATACACTTCCCATCACTGGCGCTGTACTGTGTACAGTTCCCCTGCAAGGACCCAACCTTGCAACCACAAACTGCAGGACGAGACGAACAGGGTTCATGCGCGCACCTGCTGAGGTGGGTTGGCATCATGTTTGTGAAACTGGCAATGTGGCGATGGCGGAGAATCGTACACGCGATACAAGCAGGCGAAGTCCATGGCCGGAACAACACTATACAGTGTACATGTACGACTGCGCACTGCGCACCGCCATACAGTGTCCACGTTACGTCATCATGGCTAGGACTAGGTAGGACTCCGTAGGAGTATGCCTGTGTCAGACTCATACTATACATAGTCATAGCTCCAGATCCGCTAAGCCTTGCCATATGCACCACTAGTATGTACCGACTGCACAATACTGTCCATACTGGCAGTCATATGCATACATGCATGCATATGACTGTGACTGAGAACTAGTACTATTACTAGTATTAGTCTGTTGGATTAGGAGCGCGCAGAGTATGGAGGTCAGGAACAGTACTTCACTTCAGCTACTGAGTACCGGTGACGTTTCTAACCACGCACTTCAAACACACTAGCATTCCCTACACAGTACGCTCGTCCAGGCGCGCTAAGTGCGTAATCGACTTTTAGTTTCATTTTCAGAATTCCGACCACCAAGAATAGATCTGGCAATGTTGGAACGAAATCTTATTACAGAAGCCTTATCGCTAAAACCAAATTGCACACAAATGCAGAAATTGCACAATATCTGCGTCTTACCTGTGCCACAGGGATGTTGGGGTTTCCAGTGTTGCCACAGATCCAAATACTGCACACTCCTCCTCTTTGCTAGCCGTCTTTCACGTATTCTTCCCGCTGTTGAACGACACCGTCGAAATCTAATCCACTCTGCAGACGTGTCTGAACTACAACTGGAGGTTCTCACTCGATTGGTCTCTTCTCTAGCAAACGGTTTGCGCTGCCCACCAATCCCTGTCGCTAGACCTTCTCCAGCTGCTGCTGCTGCTGCTAATGATGATGATGATGGAGTTCGTGTTGTTGTCAGTCCTAATGGTCTCGTGGCTGATGAAGCTGATGATGCTGATAATGTAGAGGCCACTCTGGGTCTACGTCGCTCCTGCATTATGTGCAACTGCCCTTGCGCGCACGCACTCAGGGGGAACTGCGAACTGAAAGCGTCCATTGCGCTCCGTCTCCAGCAATTCCACCAGCGCTCTTAGCCAAACTGATCTTGCCTCGTCGGTTGGCGTGCCAGAGCGTGACAAAGCGCGCACTGGTCAACACACGGCGGGACAGTCGCACCACATGATCTGGCGGTACACACAACAAGACGGGAGGCAGAACGCGCAAAGGCGATCCTAGATTCCTCGCAGCGACTACTAAA
This sequence comes from Sycon ciliatum, assembly GCF_964019385.1. Classification (NCBI taxonomy): domain Eukaryota; kingdom Metazoa; phylum Porifera; class Calcarea; order Leucosolenida; family Sycettidae; genus Sycon; species Sycon ciliatum. Next base: position 2,856,120 of record NC_088647.1, on the reverse strand, counting down.
GTAGTTGTCCGCCGACAGCAAGACAGCAGCTCAGTGCTCAGTGCTCAGTGGTGGTCTCTACGCGGTATGCTGTGTGTTACCTAGAGGCCTACCCGTTCAGTGACTGAGTATGCCACTGCAATGCATACCGTTCATGTTCCTACTGTATACTGCTGCACTCGCACTGTGTCTCCTCGTCTACACTACACCAGACAGTCCTTCTATCCAGTTTTCCTGTTTCCCCACTCCCCAGTGCAGCGATGTGCACTGCACACGTGATCGACCTACCACCCTCTACACTGTACACCAGATCTCCTACTCTGCCCCTGGTCTCCGCAGTATGCCAATAGTCATCCTGTAGCTACATAACCTTGCGAGATTGAGTAATCCCCACCGACCGTAGTGATAGTGTGTGATAGCCATCACCATGTACATGTACATGTACATGACCGTCTTTACCTGCACCACTCATTGGGGTGACCTGGCATGGACGTGGCGTTGCGGAGGATCCACCCAGAAAAGGTCTGGCCCGTTGGCAAGACAGAAGTAGAGCGTTCTGCGGTTCATGCATCCGCTGCCAATACGGCAGCCGTGGCACACGTACACTAGCCTGCATCCCAGTATCATCAACAGCACTAATATGCCTGCTCTGCCGCCGTGCTGGTTGGTCGTGCCAGGGCTCCCAATCCCATCGTTCTCAGACGTAGAATCTACGAGCGTGTACGGCTACGAGTCATGTTCTGTCATATAGTGATGGCAAGAAAAATCCGACTTCACGCAAGCACCAGACTGACAGTGGGCTGGGCCACTCACACTGGACACTGGTCTCTGCAGTGAATGCGGGTCTGTTCTATTCAGGGGGTTGGATTTCACACTGTAGAGGAATGGGTACATGCTGATGTATGTTTGAGGGAGTACATGTACATGACAGCTGTAGTGTAGCAGTCAAGTATTTGCGCCTATGCACAGGTTCAGACAGACCCTCCTCGAATCCTCCAGTCCATGAGCCGGCGATGTACGGGCTTTGGCTGCGTCTAGCTAGGATGTCAACGATGCATCCAACTCGGCTAGACGGACTGAATTTGCATGGCTGTGATATGATGTGATGAAGGGTTTGGATCATGCTGTGAATCTCCCGCGACCTCGTGGCGAAGTACATGTATGCATGTGCTTGTACAATTGTGTGTGTGTGTGTGTGTGTGTGTGTGTGTGTGTGTGTGTGTGTGTGTGTGTGTGTGTGTGTGTGTGTGTGTGGTGTGTGTGTGTGTGCGTGTGGTGTGCGCGAGCGCGCGTTCCAGACGTGTGCGTGCGTGTGTATGTGACGGATATTTGAACGCGTGTATGTATGTATCAGGTATGCGTTTACGTGTGTCCATAATTATGGCTTCGTGTGCGTGCATACGATTGAGACGGTGACAAATGGACACTAACTGTTCGTAGGGATCATCTGTAGACGTCGGGGCGTGGGAATTAGCTACAACGCATTCCTTACAGCCTACAACACAATACGGATTGCCAATTCCTGCAAACCCATCGGGATGGGTCCTGTATCTACGTCTATGCACATTGCTGGTACATGCTCTGGGAAGCGATAATTCTCATGCTTTCCGTATCCTGACGTGGGAATCCTGCATGCGCATGACCTCAAAATGGTACGGTAAGCTCGGTAAGCTCGCGCCCAAATCCAGTTTCGGTGGGAAGGCAGCAGGATCGATCAGCTGCTGACTTGGACATCATGCTGGTATGGTGTGCCTTTCCATCTAGGCAGTACTCTAGCTGCCAGGATACGGAGATGTGGCCTGACTTGAAACTTAGCAGCACCATTATTGTTTTATATTGGTCGGGCCATAAGAAGCAGGGAGAAAATGTGCTGCGACCGCGATTCTGACGGGAGACAAGACACTGGCATGATGGACGGCCGGGTACTGAGCGACCGCCGAGCCCGTTCTAATCCACTCTGGCCTGAGGTATTGCCTAATGATTGACAGCGGACGTTGGGACGACCACACGCGAAGCAGAGTGGGTTTCCAGCCCCATGCTGCTGTTATGACCATGTCACACTATCTCATCTCCGTCACTCACTGCTTGTTTGTGCTTGGTTGTGCGAGTAACACTGCCGCATACGCTTACACTTTGAATATCTTTGTATATCTTCATTGTCATTCTGAAGAAGGTAATCGTCGAAACGTTTTATACAATGCACGTAATAAACGTTTTAAAATATAATCAACAATATCAATCAGTCTGTAGCCCTGCTCCCGTTGAGTGGTCCGCCTATCCTCGGATGCATTTTATGGATCCCTCGGGTGTTGGCTGGACCTGTGCTAGTGTGTCATCGTATAGATATCACGCTCTTGCCGAGATTTGAAATATCTTGGCAGCTCCACGAGCTTCAATTGAGAGTAAGATGAAGACAAAACTGGGTTACTGTTACTGCCACTTCATACCTCGAAGTACTATTGTCCAGGTTGATGCAGACTCTGTCAGCAGCTTTTAACCAGCGCACTGTGCTGGTTGTGTTTCTCAACACAATAATTGTATAGCAGATGGTAACGCATCCATCTGCAGCCATCATCTGCATCATGACTTTGCACATCTATCGCTATGCTGCTTCATTACGCGACCTGTTTTAATTATTATTATTAGATGGTAACGCGAATGTGTGACCTTCACTCAGTTTACTGTGCATGTTGTCGGTACAGTAGGCATTGGCACTGTTACTCGACGCTTGGCAAGCATACCATGCACATCTTACACATTGCCGTATGCTTGTGGAGGAAGTTCACCAGGAAGTTCAAGGAAGCGTCTGACACACAGTACATGAAGACCAAACGCACTGGCTCGTCTAATACGCACATAATCAGATCTGCACAGCTCGAACCACAACTAAACCTGTGCCATATATGTACATGTACATGTGTGTACGTGCCGGTAAGTACTTATAAGTAGCAAAAGTAAATAATTGGTCAGCCGCAGCCACAGTGACGTCATCGACCAGAAATCACGTGATGATGACATCATGGCGACGTCACTAGGCCATAGCTGGGCTCTTGGCCACAAGCACAGGCAGTTGCACTCTTTTCCCGGATATCTGGTGATCAGATAGCGGTAATAGCGGGGAAATGGCCTCACAAATGGCTGGCGTGTACCCTGTACTATTAATAATCGCACGCAGTCAGGTCGTTGCGAGGCAAATACACACACAGCAGGATAATAACCACGTTTCCTCACAGGAAAGAGGCTGCTACGCGCTGCATTGTGTTGTGGTGAAGCTTGAGCGCTTTCTTCAACCAGCAACATGTACAGTATAGTCATTTTGTGTCTGAAAGATATGTGTCATCATGTTAATTGCGACGGTTCAATGGGATCAGCCGATTTTCGCACATTAATTATGCGCGTGTGTATCACCTCAGTACAAGGTCATGAGATCTGGCGCAAAATGATGCTGACTTGGCATCACCATGCAGGCCAAGGCTGTGGTGCGAATCGAACCAACAGACTGAGTCTGTGCTACGTGTTAAACGCCCCTCCCCTCCCCTCCCTCCTGCCGACGTCTTGGATCTCTAAGCTGCTCACAATCGCTCTTGCCTTGGGCTTCAAGTTGCGTTTGTCGTCTTGGCACATTTATTCCGAGTTGCAGTTCGGTTCGGCATTACCAAACCCCTGTCTATATTTGTAGGTGGTCTTTCTCTTATCCTGTAAGTTGTAACTCACTCCGAGGTCCGGTGTTAGATGCAAGTACATGTACATCGAAGTAGTATTGGCTCAGTGCCTCTTGCCTTGGTAGTGGTCGGTAGGCCTTGGTGGATAATGTTTGAAACATTGACAGCTGCAACTCCCCGTGCCGAAAGGCGGGCTCACGCCCCTGCATGGTTACTTCCCCTTGTTTACCCAAGACGAATAGTGGCCGACTGGCCGAAAGCAAATTAAATTATTTAAAAAAGTGAAAGATTCCTTTTAAGGGCCTGTGTGGTTCGACCAACTTCACTGCCTTTTTACCGTATGGTTTGAAATTCCGGTTCCAAGTCTGCTACTGTATCTTCTTCATCCAAAAAAAGAGTAAGCATGAAGCCCACCAGGAAAATATCATTCTACCAACTTTTCTGCCGGCAATATCCGCCAAGTTCTTAGCCTTAGGCCCAGTGATCAGTCTGTCACTGTTAGTAGACCGATAGAAACTACATTGTCATGTATTACACAGTGCAACCACTACTAACTACTGTGCAAGCGAAAGTGCTAAAATCTCCCTCCCACCCCTGCGGCAGCACGGCGAACAGTCGCAGAAAACGTCCTCTTATGTTGCCTTCTACTTTGTCCAAAGCCAAATTCGTGGAGCTTACACGCTTGACTTTTACTTCTACAATTCATGTACCATCACACACTACTCCTAACTTTAGTACATGTAGGGAGAAAGAGAGATCAGAAGAAGTTGCGTTCGTCTCAACCGAAAATCAGATGCCCATCACCAAGAAAGAAACTCACACAATAGCTTTTCGGATCCCGCCTTGCTTCTGGTGTTCGGGTACAGTCAACGCAAGCGCTGCTCGCGACGTCTCATTCCTCTCCTCTCCTGTCCTCTGGTGTCTGCACTGGCGGCAAGTAGAACAGTCAAAGGCAATGCGACATGAAGGCAAACTGCCCGGTGGTACATGGTAAAGACGCTTTTAATTAAGGGCGTAACTCTGGACATACTCTCGATATGCTAACGAGTGGTAAACAGTACCTACATGTGCTCATTAGATTGACGGAGTCGATACATTGGAGTCACATACAGTTGCAGCGCAGGAGTACGAATGGTATTAATATTGCGGACGAGTAAAGCAAATGCAGGCTTACATTGGTTCCACTGTCGCGGAATTCTGCTCGATATGATGTAGCGTCACCTCGTACTGACTGTACTGGTGTTTCCTAA